>NC_056729.1:250045507-250350507 GCF_019279795.1 Protopterus annectens | reverse complement strand
TTGACATGGCCTTGTATGTTAAGCAGAGATCACCTCTGAGTGGACAATATGCCACAGAGTATAGCTGAAGGTTTTTTTGACAATCAGTATAGGGCATCTGCTTTAGGCCTGTGATTCTTTTAGTGAGGTATATCTGTCGCCTTTCCAGCTGTTGCAGATGTCTTGTGAGGTACATACCAAATGAGGCGTTGTACTCTATAATGGGTCTAATGAGGGATGAGTACTGTGGGACAATGACCTCCTTTTTTCTGGATGAAAAGCCCTTAGTGATGAGGTGTTCCACATAGAAGGATTTCCTGACTGTTGCGGCGATGTGGTTATCAAAGGTGAGACCACTGTCCACCTGTGTCCCTAAGTCTCTCATTACACTTTTGGTGTTTAGTGTATTGCTACCTATGTGGTAATTCATGGGTTCATGGTTTCTCCCAAAGGGGATAATTATACATTTCTTGGTATTAAGCTTGAGCCCATAGCTCTGGCACC
The DNA here is from genome assembly GCF_019279795.1 of Protopterus annectens. Lineage (NCBI taxonomy): Eukaryota > Metazoa > Chordata > Ceratodontiformes > Protopteridae > Protopterus > Protopterus annectens. The sequence continues at coordinate 250,350,024 of NC_056729.1, read as the reverse complement.
AAGCATCTGTTTCTGTAAGGCCCTTTTGTAGAATATCCACATAATTTGGGGATTCAATAATGGCTCCCAGTTTGCAGTCATCTGTGAACCTTTTTAGCCAGAGTCCCTTAGTGTTGGCCTGTACTTCAGAGAAGTAGATGCCAAACAAGATCTCTCCCAGGACTGAACCCTGAAGTACTCCACTTGTCACTTGTCTAGATCTGGATTTGGAGTCTGCTACTTTTACAGTTTGGGTTCTGTCAGTAAGCCTGTTGGCAACCCATCGAGTGATGTAGGAATTTATACCCAGCTTAGTAAGTTTATCTATGATTCCAGAGTGGGGGATGGTGTCGAAGGCCTTGGCAAGGTCCAGATAGGCTGTGTGGACCACCTTACCCTCGTCCACAGCTCTGAAGACTGATTCAAAGAAGTCAATCAGGTTCAGGAGACAAGATCGGCCCTTCACGAACCCAAACTGGGTGGGGTCCAGTGTTTGAAGGTTTCCAATGTCTTTATTTATAAGTTCCATGATAAAGCATTCCATGCCATTGCAGATCAGGCTCGTCAGACTGATGGGATGGTAGTTCCTGGGATCCAAGGTGGATGGATCCCCCCTTGTGGAGTGGGATAACTGTAGCTATGTGCCACTCAGCTATACATACACACACACACACACACACACACACACACACACACACACACATAAAATGAACCGCACTCCTTACTGGATTAGCAATCTCAACAAAGTGAAGCTGCCTACTTGTTCTGATTCTCACATAGGAATGCATAAATGCAAGCAGTTACATTGCAGCATACACTTATGCACTACACTGCATAAATTTTGTGTAGTACAGATGTCTGAGAATTGCCATAATATGCAAGTATTCTAAGCAAAGGATGTACAGTGGTATAATTTAGATAGGTTATGCCAGGGGACTACCGCATCCACAAACAGCTTCAAAATCTCTTCTTACTGATTAGCACAAGGCTGCTATAATGTACTGACCCATGAGAATTCTATGATATAAGGGGCGTGGCCAAGATGCCAGAGTGAGAACGGCACTTTCTTTTTGCTCTGCCTGTGAAGTAATGTTTCTGACAGGATTTTTATAATTTTATTTAAAAAACTTCGAAGATTTTACATCATAGCTATTCCTTATACTACTGTGGATTATCTTCTGGAAAAAAATTCAAACTTTTATTGAATTTTCCTCACATTTTAGTGTCATAACTTCTGAAGCTGTATACAGATTGCTGAAGCCATGAGCCATTCAAAATCTTCAGTACAAGATTCTATCACGAAAAAAGAACTCCAAACTATAATTAGTAGTATTCAAGACCTCTCAACAATCACAGAAATACAGGCTTTTATTAACCTCATAGCATTTAGTTTTCAGGAATGTGCTTCACATGCCATAAGAGAAATGATTCAATACATTATGCATAGTAGTTTTTTAATACAGTTTCTGTTATGAAGTTGTTTTTAGATTGCCAGTAATGTGATTCATTCACAGTTATACTATTAATGCTACATCATTATATTTACCTGCCTATTTCTTCACACGCTTAGAGGGTTTCTCTGTGCCTTAAAGTCTTAGTCCCTTATCTCTGACATTATTTCTGCTGAATAGTTGCATACTTGAGCTGTTTGGTTAGCTTTTACATAGCTACATCAACTTTATTACAAGCTGAGATAAGTACAAACTTGCAGTGTTATAAGATAGTACTGCAATTTATTGTTTCTGTTTATTGTTTCATTGAATATTGTGTTAAATTAGTACTGCATTTATCTGCTTATTTAGGTGTTTACTGAAAATTCTGAGTTCTCTCTCTCTCTCTGTCTGCAGTTAGTTTATTCTTCTCACTTCATTGATATTCAGTGTAGAAGTCTTAGCCTAGAGGGTTTCTCTGTGCCTTAAAGTCTTAGTCCCTTATCTCTGACATTATTTCTGCTGAATAGTTGCATACTTGAGCTGTTTGGTTAGCTTTTACATAGCTACATCAACTTTATTACAAGCTGAGATAATTACAAACTTGCAGTATTATAAGATAGTACTGCATTTTATTCTTTCTGTTTATTGTTTCATTGAATATTGTGTTAAAAATAGTACTGCGTTTATCTGCTTATTTATTTGTTCACTGAAAATTGTGAGCTATCTCTCTCTGTCTGCAGTTAGTTTATTCTTCTCACTTCATTTATATTCGGTGTAGAAGTCTTAGCCTGGAGGATTTCTCTGTGCCTTAAAGTCTTAGTCCCTTATCTCTGACATTATTTCTGCTGAATAGTTGCATACTTGAGCTGTTTGGTTAGCTTTCACATAACTATATCAACTTTATTACAAGCTGAGATAATTACAAACTTGCAGTGTTATAAGATAGTACTGCATTTTATTCTTTCTGTTTATTGTTTCATTGAATATTGTGTTAAAATAGTACTGCATTTATCTGCTTATTTAGGTGTTTACTGAAAATTCTGAACTCTCTCTCTCTCTCTCTCTCTCTGTCTGCAGTTAGTTTATTCTTCTCACTTCATTGATATTCAGACTGCTGGAACAGGGCTCAGTTCTGAGTTTTTTTACTGGTTAGTTGGGTAATTTGTTTAAATCAATTTGCTTGTTTTCTATTGTTATATAAAAAAAAAATTGCACTTTATCTGCTTTTACTGTACTTTTGTTGCTTCCTACTTTATTACTATTTTGCTTTTGCTTCTTCTTAAAAATACTCAATTGCATTTATTCTGCAGCATTTATTACTGCTTGGTACTAGCCTGATTAAATTGTAACTGTTATTCTAATTCTTTTGGTTAAAGCACTTGGGCTTCAGACCAGTTTTACATTAAGAAGGTTTGTGGTCTGCACTGTTGTGGCAGGACAGGTAGCTTACATCCTTCTAAGTTGGCAATTGCTGACTGAAGGCTCAGTGTGTTATTCTAAAAGTGTATTAGTTCTGGTTTAAGCATTTGGGCTCCAGGATAGTTATTTTACATTAAGAAGGTTTGAGGTCTACACTCTTGTGGGAGGAGAGGCTAGAGTCTACCCTTCTGAGCTGGGAATTTCTGGTTAAAGGCTTACTGTGCCTGCTTATTTGAACTGTTTTTCTAATATTGGTGCACCTTGTCTGCTGTAGCATAGACTAGATTCATGCCTGCTGAATCTAGCTTTGTTTGTATAACTTGAGCACTAATCCAGGCCATCTTTTTTTGGAGAAGGTTCCCCTGCACCCTAGTGGCAGGAATGTGCGGTTAGTAATTGTCAGATTGAAGACTGCTGGAACAGGGCTCAGTTTTGAGTTTTATTACTGGTTAATTGGGTAATTTGTTTAAATCAGTTTGCTCATTTTCTATTATTATAAAAAAATGCACTTTATTCATCTGCTTTTACTATAATTTTGTTTCTTCCCACTTTATTACCTTATTTTGCTTGTGCTTCTTCTTAAAAGTACTCAATTGTATTATTCTGCTGCAGTTATTACTGCTTGGTAGTAGCCTGATTAAATTGTAACTGTTATTCTGAGCCTTTTGGTTTAACCACTTGGGCTTCAGACCAGTTGTTTTACATTAAGAAGGTTTGTGAACTGCATTGTTGTGGCAGGACAGGTAGCTTACATCCTTCTAAGTTGGGAATTGCTGATTGAAGGTTCAGTGTCTGTTATTTTAAAAGTGCATTAGTTCTGGTTTAAGCACTTGGGCTTCAGGCCAGTTATTTTACATTAAGAAGGTTTGTGGTCTGCACTCTTGTGGGAGGAGAGGCTAGATTCTGCACTTCTGAGCTGGGAATTTCTGGTTAAAAGCTTATTGTGCCTGCTTATTCAATCTGTTTCTTTCTGAAATTTGTGTGCCTTGTTTGCTGTAGCCCAGAAGTTATAAGTTTATTGGCCATTTTGGGCTAATTTCTATCTCTTTCATTTCCCTGCTATAAAAAACACATTTGTGTGGTATTCCCGGCTCCACGAAGTCTACTCTTCAATTTTTCCCTTGGAACTAGACAAACTTTCAACTTAAGCACTCAAACCATTCATTTCACAGCCCAGCACTTGCTCAAAACTCATAGCAAGCACTAATTAGTACTCAGCAAGTACTAATTAAAGTAATCTAGCAAACTCCTAGTAACTTCTACTAAATCCAATAACCTTGCTGGTGACTCCCTTTTCTCAAACACCATTGGTAAACACTGGAATCAACTCCCCTCTGAACTGACTTCTATTCTATCTCCTGTCCTTTTCAAACAAAAGCTTAGAATCTACCTTAGAAATCACTGGCTATGTCCCTGCCTTAACCCAGACTGAAACCATATATTCTACTATTCCACTTCTCCTCCATCTCTCTGACTTCTGTTACCTTCTATTTTATTTCTCCACTACATAACACTTACCACTCCACTATCCTTCTCCTCCAGATTGTAATACTCAGACTGCTGAGAGTTCATATAAGTAACTAATCTACTTACTTCATTGTCTTTGAATGTCTTTTCTCTCTTTTCCTTTCTTAAAATGTTAGATAATGCTAAATAAGTTGTTCATTTTTTATTACAAGAATGTTGTGTGCATTTGTTGTGCAAGTGTGAATTTTGTGTGCATTTTTTTTCCCTATTATAATTCCATATACTGTATATTCCCTCCTTATTTTTTTTTATGCTGCTCTTTTTTGCATCCTATGTAATTGTTTCTATGTCTATGTGGAGATTTCTCCCCGGGCCTCTGCTGAAAATGGAAATATATCCAGTTAGACTAGCCCGGTTAACAAATGTAAAATAAAAAATAAAAAATAAAAATAAATAAAATAAAATTAACCCTAACACTAGACCCCCTAAACTGTCCAGAAGGAAAAGGCTCTCTATTCGTCCCTACCAGCCAATCAGTAAAACAGCTCACGTTACCTATTCAGGCATGTCCAAAGGGCAGTTTCAGGTGTACTCTCCAGTCCAACTGGTGAATCTGAGCATTTTGAGGCAGTGTTACAACTGCCTAATGTACACAGGCAACCCTCTCCTCCTGCCACGAAACACTAATATATGCGAGAGATGCAATTATACAGCCAAACTGGAAGCAAAGCTCTCTCAACCTAAGACTGGAACTGACAGTCAAGAGGAAAAGGAAAATACTTGCAACACACCACCAGTCTCACATAGACCTACTAAACCAACGCCGGAAAATAACACACATAAATACACAAAAACATACTCGGCGGCTCTAAATAAAAATCTGCAAAAGCAACACAGACCTCCAAAGCAGACACCCAGGCAACCTCCATACCCCATCACAAACCATGAAACACATACTTCACATAATCAGTGTGCCACACAATCACAGCCCTTAACACAAAATAACATACCCAACACACTAATAATAGGTGACTCTATAGTCAGGCACACTGATGTCCCATTAACTAGGCTGGACAAGGAGAAGGTTACAGTTAGCTGCCTGTCGGGCGCCAAGATCCGCCACATAACACAAGCACTCAGGTCACTCCAGAACAAGTACAAATATGACTCTGTCATTGTCCATGTTGGTGTGAATGACCTGAGACGTGCCTCCCTGGACTACATGAAAAGAGACATGGAAGAGCTCTCTGATCACATAGCCCAGGCTGGTATGACCCTTACCCTGAGTAGCATCCTGCCCTCACCAAGAATGATGCCACAATATAAAGAGAAAATATAAATTTCAACAATTGGCTAAGTTTCTGGTGACATTCAATGGGGATCCAGTATCTGTCCACCTGGGACGACATGCTCGACAAGCCACGTTGCTTCACAAGAGATGGCTTGCACCTGTCACCCTTAGGCTTTCGAATACTGGCCAAGGCTTTTGCCGCCCTCATAGTGCCTTTTTTAGGCAAGGCTCAAAAGACAAACCCACCACCATAAATAGTACATGTAACCAAAAACTGAGGGTAATGCTACTCAACACCAGAAGTCTAAACCTCAAAGTGCATGCACTCGAGACACTCCTCAGTATGAACATTGATATCTGTGCAGTAACAGAAACCTGGTTTAAGGCTCCAGAGAGCACCCCAGCACTACCAGGCTATAACTCATGCCATACGTTTTGGCCACAGAACCCGGACCAAAACACAAAAGGTGGGGGTGTATCCATATTCATCAAGGATACCCACACATCCAGGTTAGTGGCACAGCACAATGCCTCAGAGATCATCCATGTGCAACTAACAATGGGCAAAACTGCAATTCTAATTGTAGCTTGCTACAGATCACCCACCATGACCCAGGATCCCCATTCTGCATTTCTGGAGACACTGGAAAATATGAAGGTCCCACCAAATGCCCAACTATTGGGTGATTTCAATTATCCAAACATTAACTGGCAGAACTACTCAAGTACTAACTCTCTTGCCCAACGCTTCCTAGAATTTATAAACTCGAATGCCCTGGATCAACTGGTCAGCACCCACACCAGAGGTGACAACATATTGGACCTGGTCCTCACCATCATGGGTGACCGGTGTTCTACACTGGAGGTTAACCCCTTGCTGGTTATATCAGACCATAGACTAATCACTCTGGATATCCACATTCCGCCACCACCCCCAATCAAGGAAACCACCATGAAAAACTTTTCAAAAGCAAACTTCACATTACTTAAGACTGAGGTGGAAAGGTTCACAGCCCCCATGCTAAAGGACAATGCTGTCCAAGCTGCTGAATCCCTTACAAAGGCACTCTATGAGCACCTGCAAGAATGCATGGATCATGTTATCCCAAGCAAAACCAAGACTCACTCCTCCAAGAAAAGGAAACCAGTCTGGTGAGCCCCTGCCATAAACAAGCTATACAATAGAAGGAGGAAACTAGTACAGAAAAGAGTAAAATCCCAAGAAGGAAAGACATCCCTGATCAGTATCAGCAAGAAACTATGATCCCTCATAAAATCATCTAAGGCTAGCTTCAAAAGAAAAATTGCCAAGGACTCCAAAGATAACCACAAAGCATTCTTTAGCTATGTCAAGAACCTAAGTGGAAACTTTCAGATCTGCTCTGAGTTAGTGCAGAATGGCACAAAATACACTGAACTGACTGATATTGCCAACATTCTGGCAGACAGGTTTAGTGCAAACTTCAACCCCCTTCTCACCCCCTAAAGGGCCCATAACCATACCAGAAGAATGTAGAGCCCCAGCAATCACTGACACACAGGTTAAAACAGCTCTATCCAAAGCCAAAAATACAGCATCAATGGGACCGGACGGTGTCCCAGGCTGTATCTTACATGAGCTCCAAAATGAACTAACCTCTCACCTAAACACACTGTTCAAACTCAGCCTCTCTACAGGCTATGTACCCATAGAGTGGCACACAGCTACGGTTATCCTGGTCCACAAAGGTGGAGCCACAACAGACGCTGGGAACTACCTCCATATAAGCCTGACTAGCCTGGTCTGCAAGGCTATAGAGTGCATCCTCATGGAACTCATTAACAGAGACATTGAGAACCTCCAAACATTGGACCCTACCCAGTTTGGCTTTGTTAAGGGCAGATCATGCCTCCTAAACCTGGTGGACTTCTTTGAGACAGTTACTAAGGCTTTAGATGAGGGAAAGGAGGTCCACAAAGCCTACCTAGACCTCACAAAGGCTTTCAACACCATTCCCCATTTTGGTATTATAGACAAGCTCACCAGCCTGAACATAAACTCCTACGTCACAAGATGGGTTGACAATTTGCTCACAGATAGAACCCACACGGTGAGAGTTACAGGCTCTAGGTCTGACTCTAAACCGATTACAAGTCGCATCCCCCAGGGCTCAGTCCTGGCACCCCTTCTGTTCAGTATATACTTCTCAGAGGTACAGGCAAGCACAGGAGAACTATGGCTGACCAAGTTCGCAGATGACTGCAAACTGAGGGCCATAATTGACTCTCTGGCTGATAAAGACATCCTTCAGAAGGGTCTCACTGAGACAGATGCCTGGTGTCAAAATCATGGCCTCAAGCTAAATGACAAAAAGTGCATAGTCATCCCCTTTGGAAAAAACAAAGTACCCATGAACTACCACATACGTGGTAGTCCCCTAAATACAGAAAATGTAATAAGGGATCTGGGGACCCAAGTAGATAGTAATCTCTCCTTTGATAATCATATTGCCAAGGTGGTTAGAAAATCCTTCTATGTGGTCCACCTAATCACAAAAGGGTTCACATCTAGAACATAAGAGGTTATTGTGCCCCTCTACTCATCACTCATCAGACCTATCATAGAGGACAACGCCCCATTTGGGATGGACCTTACAAGACACCTACAACAGCTGGAAAGACCACAGAAGTGCCTCACCAAGAGGATTATATTGGCCTCAAACAGATGCCCTATGCAACCCGACTGAAGAAACTCCAACTGTACTCGGTTGCATACCGCTTACTCAGAGGTGATTTCTATCTGACATACAAGGCCATGTCCAACCCAGAATTGATGGACATGCTCCACCTAAAAAAAAACAAATCCCCAAGAGCCACACGGTCTAGGGATCTAAACCTCACCACAATGATAAATAGGACGTGCTAGAGGGATAGATTCCTGTCCCATAGTCTCCCCATGCTTTGGAACAGGATTCCAATCTACATTAGGCAGAGCCCTCACTAACACTTTTCAAGAGAAACTTTGACAAGTGGATGGGAAACAGAAAATTTACCCCGGGTATCACTGCAGTCACTCTGCTGGACAGAGGCACAGGGAACTAATGGCTCTGCTGGACAGAGGCACAGGGAACTAATCTAAGGGGTGACAAAAGCCAACTCATTCTGGCTAGGCTTATAGATGCCCTCAGGCAGATAGCCTAGTACTTACCTGTGAACGTATAACTTGCTACTTATTGTGTTAACTGCACTACTCATTTAATAAGAAAGCTTCTATAGATGTCAAATGCATTGTACAGTAGTTACAGTTTTGAAGGTTAATTTCTGAATAGGATTTGATTTGCTAGAGTTCAGGCAGGTTTTGAGTAGTTAATACATGAGAAACTACCCCCCTTTTTTTTGCAAGGAGTATAAGAAACACAGTTACTTATCTAAAATACCTTGTTTTAATACAGGATATAGTTTATGTAAAGATTTTATACATGAATGGTACTGTATCTCCTATATTTATGTTGATAATTTAAAGATATGTATAAAAGTTTAGGTAAAAGTTTATAATTCAGTTGTAATGACAAGTTTATTTAATGACTAACGAATTATATGTTCAGCTTTAATAACTAAAATGTATAAAATAAATCTCACTAAGTTTACTAGATGCTGATCAAGCATGATAAGCCAAACTCCTCTCATATATTTTTATGCTGCAATGTATATAAGTTAATAGATGTTCTCTGATATCCAGTATGAGATTAATATATATGGGAAGTTATGTTTGACTATAATTAATCTTTATGTCTACTGATCTATTAAATGGTATATTTAGGTGCATATAATCCCTATCTAAACATCTACATCAGTGGATTAAGATAATTTTTGAGTGAGAAAGGGGAGGGGGAGAGGGATGTGGGATGGGAAATTTAATGAGATATTCTTAAAGCTCTTTAAGATCAATAAAACACAGAACTATACAGTGACATAAATCGGATACCTTAATATTGTACAGAAGAAAGGGAAGAAGAGGAGGGAAGGATGAGAGTATTAGATATAATGTATAACACTTTATTTTACACTTACTTTATGACAAATGCAAATAGTTTTCATAAATGTAAATAATAGGTTTGGTTTCATGATAAACTATTATTAACATTATTTATGTTCTTTGTTTCTTTATATTTTATTTTGTATTAGGAATTAAGATATTATATTTAGTGACCAATCAGATTAATCAACATAAAGTTATATTGTTTGTTAGAATTTAGTATATTTCATTTTCATATATGCTGTATGGAGCTATGCTGCATTTTTTTTTGTATGGCATTAGTTATTGTGAATCAAATCATATTTATATCGTTAAAATGTTTATTCTCACATTTAATCTGCATAAATATTTAAATGAAGGCAGAAGCACTTGATGGATATTGATGAGAGTCTTAGGGTGTGAAAATGGTTGTTTGGATGATGCATTCATCAAACCAGGAATCTATCTTTTCTTGTTTAGGATAGTTTTACTTGTTTCATTAGATATGTTTTGTTTTAAATTCGAGCCCATAACAAACTTTAAAAATTACATTTGTCTTTTTATAAATGCATACATATAAATATTTATCCTTAAATATTAATGGCCTTAACAATCCCATAAAAAGAGGAAGTCTATCAGAATATTTGAAAATGAATAAAATAGACATAGCATTTCTACAAGAAACACACTTTATTAAAAATGACTTAGAATATTTTTCAACGGTTACACATCCCTTGTGGAATCTCATTTCCAGGCTAAGAGAAGAGGCACTGTGATACTGTGGAACAAATCTTTACCGATGCCCAAAATAGTAGACACTTTTTCAGAGAAAAATGTTATGTTATGTTTAGTAGTGCTAGAGTTGAATAAAAGATACATCACTTTAGCTAGTACATATTGGATCCCTGGTATTGGTGCAGGAACTGCTAATAAATATTTAGAATTAATATCTACTAAAGCCAAAGGAGACACAGTTTATGCTGGAGACTTTAATTGTATTCTTACTAAAAAGAATACCACCAAAAATGACAACTTCAAACTGTCTGCTCCAGCTAAAAAACAAAAAAATTGTATTAATTCTTCAAATCTCAGAGACATATATGATATAAAAGAAACAGAATCATTAAACTACATGCACTACCCATATAGATATGGAACACAGACAGCTATTGACAAAGTATTAATTTCTAATAGTCTAATTTCTAAAACTCATGATGTTTTAATTAGTTCTTGCCCTTTGTGAGATCACAATGCTCTTTTATTTAAGATTAACATCAGTCCTAAAAATCTGATAGCTTGGCAAAGATTACCTGCTTACATTGTGAAACTCAATGGGTTTAAAGACTGGCAATTAAATGAAACTAAGTCATTTCTTGCTATCAATGACAATAATGAAACTTCTAAGATTATTGTTTGGGATTCGTTAAAATCATATCTTTATGGTAAAATAAAAAACTGGTATTTAAACAAAAAGAAAAAATGCGATAATGAGCTAATAACATTACAAACAAAAATTGATTAACTAAAAAAGAATTTAAATAACAAAGATATAAATACAAACTCTGAACTAAAAACATTAAACGCAAAGTATGTAGAAATCTTGAATCATAAAGTGGCTATAAATCTAGAGAGGTTTAAATTACAATCATACTCTGCAAATCCAAAAAATCTGCATAGATTGGCAGTTAAATCAAAAAATTCAGTTAATACAAGCTATATAAAAGAACTTACTGACAACAAAAGGAACAAATATAGGCAAGTGATAGACTTAAAGGAAATCTTAGAAATGTTTAGATCTCATCATGAGGCATTAAATGATGCTAATTCAGATTCTAACAACACTCTAAAAGAAAAGTTTCTGACTGAAAATGTTATAAGAAAGTAACCAATGAAGAAAACATCAAATTGATAAAACTAATCTCACTAATAGAAGTTAAGGAAAATATTAAAAACATTAAAAGCAATAAGGCCCCAGGAACAGACGGTATTATTGGTGAATTTTTATAAACTTCTTCCTGATGAAACTCTAAAAATTCTAGTAGCAGCTTTTGAGGAATTTAGAAAGTCTGGAAATCGCTTCCCCTCTTGGAAATATGCCATAATCTCTCCCATTTTTAAGCAGGACAAGGATCCCAAACTAGTAACATCATACCGCCCTATATCTCTATTGAGCATTGATTATAAAATTTCCACTTCAATTCTCGCTAAAAGATTAAACCAATTCTTGCCAAAATTAATAGCAAAAGATCAAACAGGCTTCATATCGAACAGGAAAGTTCAAGACAATGTCATCAAAATTATATCCTTAATAGATCTAGGGAATAAGAAAAAGAAAGAATTATCCATTATTAGTTTAGATCTGGACAAAGCTTTCAACTCTATTACTTGGCCTTACTTATATAAAGTACTAGAATCATTTAATTTTCACCTGATTTTATAAAATGAATAAACAATCTATATGAAAATTTGGTGTCTTACTTCAAAATTGGGGCTTACTTGTCCACTCAAATCAAATTTTATAAAAGAACCAAACAAGGTTGCCCACTTTCACCCCTATTATTTGCCTTAGCAGTGGAACCATTAGCCAACTACATCAGAAATGACACTAATGTTGTTAGCTTTGATATTAATTCTTATCACTCTTTTAAAATACAACTTTTCACAGATGACATTCTGTTAACTACTGGGAATATAGATTATTCAATACACCATATTATAACATCTCTAAAAAATTTTGAAGAAATCTCAGGCTTAAAATTCAACACTAATAAAATGAAAACTATACTGTTAAACAATAAAATCAGCACCATATTAGAAAAACACAATACTTTTAACTGGAAAAATGACACCTTCAAATATCTAGGTGTGCAGATAAAAACAAATTAGAAAGACATTATACATTCAAATTATAATAACCTGATAACTGTGGTTAAGGAACATCTAAGTAAGTAGGGAAAATGTTTTTCTCTATGGAGGAAAGATTATCCTTAATAAAAATGTGCATTTTACCAAAAATGTTATTCCTATTTCAGACTATAATAGTTGGACCTCCAAAAAAATTAATAAAACAAACTCAGCTCACTTCTGTTTAAATTTCTATGGCATCCGCAGAAACCAAGAATAAGATATGATTGGCATTGTAGGGAATGGGAAAAGGGAGGCATTGCATTTCCAAATCTAGAACTTTATGCTGAAGCAGCAACACTTAATATAATGAGTCAGTGGTTAAGTAATTAGTATATATCAAACTGGAAGAAATTGCATGAAACTATATTGCTTTCTAACCTTGATGAGACAATAAATAACGACTTGTTTACAGATAATAATAAGATGTCTTTAGTTGTAAAAGACATAATTTTTAAAGAAAATAGAATTGAAAGATATCCTCATTGTATCAGCTACATATTAAACAACTTTAAAAAGATAATGAACAGTAACTATAAGACAAGACAGCTACTATTTTTAATATTTCCGGTTGCATTGACAAGAAAATGTCTAGCTTGATTTAATAGAGGGAAATTAATGGTGATGAAGGAAAATGGTCTAATATATTGGCACCAATTCATTGGCAGCAAGGATATATATGACACAAATAGCCTTATAGTTAGGTATAATTATAATCAAAATAACTGGTTAAATATTCAGACTTTTAGTGAACATCTACTAAACAAGCTCAAATCAAATCAAGTGCTTGATGTTTCATTATATCCCAAAGTAATCTCTCTTTTCTGTGAAATGAATATGACTAACCACAACACAGGCTTTTCATTATCTAGGATTTACAAAACACTAAGAGCAGACTTACAAATACCAGAACATTCTTTATGGAGTTATATTGAAAAATTAAATAAAGCTAAATTTTCAGACTCTGATAGAGCCTTGACAGTGAAATCAGTTAACAACACAACCTCATCTCCTTTCTGGAAAATTTCCACTTGGAAGTTTATTCATAGGAGCTACATTACCCCTCATACATTATCATTGATCTCAAATACTAGTACTCATAAATGTCGGAGATGCGAAGAAACTTTGTGTGCTGACTGGGCACATATGTTTCTTGAATGTAGAACGGTTACAACCTTTTGCCAGGAATTTAAGTCCTTTTCAAAGGCTTTGTGGTCTGGCAAATGTGACATTTTAGATTCTTTGATATTATTTAATGCACCAATACTAGTACATATTTCAAACACATAAGTGCATCTTCTCTGGTCTCTTCTTGCAATTGCAAGGAAAATTATAACATCAGACTGGAAAAGTAGAACATCCTCTCTTTTTCTGAGTTTATTTTACTGGCCAAAACTGTATGTAAAAGAGAACTGTTTACCCTTGATTTAAGATCAACAAAAGTAACTCATAAGAAACTATCATGGATAAAACTAAAGAATTTATTAAATAAGATGTAACATATACATTGTAAATGTTGTATGTTATGGGCATTGTAAATAGTTGTGTTGCATATAGATTTGCTTTATTCAATTTGTTTAAATGCACAGATATCTTTGTTTATAAAAATTCAATAAAAATAGTTTAAAAAAAAGAATTCTATGATATGCACAGCTTTGCATAGAATGCAAATAGTGTGGGAATTCCAGGCTTTCAATTTTTGGGTCAGAATTTAGAATATTCCTTCTGTTTCTAAGTCAGTATCCTGGAAATCTCAAAGATTTGTTATGAAGACTAGAAATTTCTGCTAACCAGGCAGGCACTGAGATCAACAGCATGTAAAGTGAGATTGTGTTTTAACTGATACCTGCTGAGTAAGATTGTACTTTAATTACTGTCTAAAGCCTGCATCAAGTTAAGTTGAGGTTGTCATCTCCTTTTTGAACTGATTAGGTAAAACTAATGAAAGTAAATTGCTTTTACGATGGGTTTGGTGTGGAGCTAAGTAAAACCTGTAGTAGTCGTTTCTATCCTTGAGGTTAAAAGGGAACCATATACACTATACATATAAATATATATATATATATATATATATATATATATAGAGAGAGAGAGAGAGAGAGAGAGAAAGAGTGACTTTGGGTACTGTTTATAGAGTATCCCTCATATCTAGCACTCCCCCTGCTCTGTATTCTTTTTGTGTTGTAAGACTGTTGTTATGTTAATGTTTTAAGTGACTTTAGAGTAGTATTTCAATTTCCCTGGGTTTAGTGTCCCCCACACCAATATTGAAAGATTTACTAACTAGTCTAGGGGAGTTTAGAAGTTGACAGCCCCCCCCCAACACACACACACACACACACACACACACACACACACACACACACACACACATGCATGAACATGCACACAAACACACACACATAAATATACATATAAATTTGCCTTATTGCACAGATTGACAAGTTGCATACTGATAAGGCATATATAAACTAAAAATATATAGTGCACGTATTTGATTTTATAGTGAGAGGAATTTTGGGTTATTTTTATTTATATATTTACTCATATTTTTTTTTTGGACTGAGAATGAATATGATGAGCAACTTTGTAATAGAAATATTCCTTCAGATCTTTATAAAGAATGGCCACCAGAGGGTATCATTGTACTTGTTATCAAATATAATTTAACAATTTATATTTTGGTTAATTGGGGGGGCAGTCTGATATTATTAACAACAACAATTATTATTATTAGTAGTAGTAGTCTTTTTTGAACACCCTGGGTTTATGCACTTGTTTATCAGAGTCACTTTTTCATATTATATTTGCAATGAAATTATAATACTAGAAACATTTCACTTGTTCCTTCTAAACTGACCACACCAGTTCTGTCATGTGATTTATTTTACATTTTAAGGATTTATGATCTGTTCTTTCACTCATAACATTGATAAAATCAGAAGAAACCTGGACCTATTAAAAGTTCTCTCAATGGATTTAAATCACAGTATTTTTTATCAGCATATTTTCGTGTTGCTGGATTTTTCATTCTTCTTGTCTCTCTCTCTCTCTCTCTGTATACAGAGAGAGAGAGATTGTGAACTCCAGGGTGTGCTATGAGGCAGGATAACTGAATTATCATTCAATGTAATATTTGGATTCTCTTGTTCATGGAGTTTTGGTGTTTTTTGTAGATGTATCCATACATATAACTATCTGTCTGTAGCTATCTATATCTCTCATACACATACAAAAACAAACTCAAAATGCAAAACCCATCTATGTGCAACACTTAAACAGAAGTAAGCACTTTTATCAGACTAACTCCTAATGAGTTACACATCCTTAAATACATATAATTTGAATTCACAAAAAAAATCCAATAATGTCACAGAGATCATCAAATAACAGTGCGCAAGTCAATACAAGTACTCTAAAATAGCAGCTTGTCTAATGCTGTTATACCTAAGTTAAGCTTTCATGCTAACTAATTAATTCAAATCTGGTACCATGTATGCACATAGATGTAACTGTCACTGCATCTCCTGTCTGCTTTTAGTAAAGTTTCCATGTCACATCCTCTTCCATAAATTTTTAACACCATCCAAAATACAGAATACAATTTGTATGAAGCTGTTGTGCTTACTAGCATATGTATGCAAAGCATTATATGTTTCTTTGGTCTTAATTGAATATAAATGGTCCCTAATTTTCAGCAAAAGTTTGCTTGTCATTTTCCTTATGTAAAAAGCAGGACAGTATTTACATTTAGCTCCCTAAAGTTATATTAGTTGAATTACAGGGGTAGTGTTTTTTCGTAACAAAAACCATCCCACTTTCTTCATCCAGAAAGTATAATCTTTCTGCTTTGTCTTCTAGTTTACAATTTAATTACCTTGGTAGGTCTTTTTACATCAGTGCTTCATCATAGTCTAACTCAATACTGTAAAAACCCCAATGCCAATCAATCTGCAGACCGGTGATCCGCTGTGGCGACCCCTAACAGGAGAAGCCGAAAGACATCGCTTTACTTCATCATAGTCTAGAAATCGGTTGCTCATCTGGTCTGTAGTACTTTTTCTTCAATAATTAAGAGATTTTTGGTAAGATGAGAGAGTGAACAGAGAGAAAGAAAGAGAAAGAGGGCAAGAGAGAATGTAAATCTGCACATGATAAATGTTAACTCTTGGTTTCTTTGTCAACAAAAGTGTTGCTGGGTATAATCAAGGGGGAATGTGTGCAGATACTCCTACTCAGGGAAGATGGCTCATATCATTAAGACTAATTCTGCAAATGATGCTTAAATCCTTCCAAATTATTCTGTGAATGACCACGTGGTAACTGAATACCATGGAACAATTCCTCAGAATATTCTTAGACAGAAGGAAAGAAAGGAGGGTGGATGCTGACAGAGATGGAATCAGGAGTGCTAGTTTGAAGTGTGACCTAGTAAAATAAATTGAGCCGCAGTTTTTTTTGATCTCACTCTTTATACCACTTTGACTACAGCATACAGATGTTTATGAGATTTAGTTGGATGCAGTTGGTATCAGACGAACACCAGTTTCTGGACAAGGATTTTTGTAGTGTTTCTCCTTCTCAATAACAGACATCTCTACTGTAACTACAATTTGTAAAATCTGTGTTAATGAAGCAGGCAAGAGGCATTCATTACAAGACCTGTTCGAATAAACATTCACAACCCTAGTTTGATGTAAGCTGAATTAACATGCCTTATCAGATATATTACTTTATGTGCCCATTTTTCAAATTGTTTTAATACACAGAAGGGAGGGTCAAATCATACTGAAAGTGACAATATGGAACAAGGAGCCGTAAAGGAAGTGGTATGTAGTAAAGAAACATGAGAAATGAGTTCCAGGAAAGGTACTAGGACTGTAGAAGATAAGAAACATAGAAGCCATGTTTAAAGAATGATCCAGTAACAACAGGGCAGTGATATCAAGAACACTCTGTGGTAATAATGTCCAGATGCCTGCAGTGGTTAATACAGTATTCCAACATACTCTTAACACTGACATTTTAAATTCAGATATTTTATTGTTACAATTACTGTGGTGTTGGGGGTGCTGTTAAGTAACATACAAGGTAGTTAGTGGGAAAGGAACATGACAAAAGACAATGATCTCTAAAAATGCAGGGCTTAAATCATCCTGAGAAGAGAAGTGTGCCTACTTGGCTTATGAATGATAGTGTGGTTAAGGAGGCAGCATTTTATTAAACTAATCTAGAGGCAGTAAAGTAGGAAAGGCTAATAAGGGAATAGGTGCTGGAGTAGAGACAAGCCTGTCACTGTCAAGATATGACAGAATTTCATAGGTTTCTTAGAACTTTTAGGACTGTTTTAGTCTAATGACCATGGACACCTTGCCAATATTCATCCTCATGCTTTACCTTCTTTTTCAAGGTGGGATGGGCCAGTTAGTCCCTGGATAACTTTGAGACCACCCATCCATTCATCCCAGTTTAAACTGAAGGAAGTTATATATTCACATTTAAAATGCAGAGGAAGTGTATTCCAGGCAAGGGGGAGGTGCTGGGTGATGACTCTGCTTCTCCACTCATTCTGTAACAGATACTGTGGATGGAGGTTCAGGTCTTTGGTTCTAATGTTAGCTGAGTTGTTGTCTTACTGAGATCTAGGAGGTCAAGGACTTCTGAATCACGAGAGCACCCCAGCACTACCAGGTTATACCTCATACCATGCTTTTCGGCCCCATAACTTGGACCGAACCACAAAAGGAGGGGAAGTATTGATATTCATCAAAGATACCCACACCTCCAGGTTGGTGGCAAAGCACGAAGCATCAGAGACTATCCATGTGCAACTAACAGTGGGTAAAACTGCCTTCCAGTTTATACCCTGCTACAGACCACCCTCCCAAACCCAGGAACCCCACTCGGCCTTCCTGAGAACACTGGAAAATATGAAGGTCTCTCCAAACACCATTATATTGGGTGACTTCAACTACCCAAACATAGACTGGGAGCATTACTCTAGCTCCAATACCCTAGCCCAAAGGTTCCTAGAATTTATAAACTCAAATGCTATGGAACAACTTGTTACCACTCCCACAAGAGGGGAAAACATACTGGACCTGATCATCACCAACATGGGGACTCTATGCTCCAGACCAGAAGTGTATCCCTCACTGGTAAGATCAGACCATAAACTAATCTCACTGGATATTCACATCCCGACCCCACCCCCTGCCCAGAAAACCACAGTGAAACACTTCTCTAAAGCAAATTTCACACTCCTCAAAACCGAGGTGGAATCCTTCAAAGCCCCCGGGCCTGTGGAAAATACTGCCCAGACCGCAGAATCCTTTATAAACACATTCTATGAACACCTTCAGAAATGCATGGATCATGCAATCCCAAATAAAACCAAGACCCAATCCTCCAAAGGCAGACGTCCTGTCTGGTGGACCCCAGCCATAAACAAACTATACAATAGAAGGAGGAAGCTACTAAATGATAGAGCAAAATCCCAAAAAGGGAAGGCATCACTGATCAGTATTAGCAAAAAACTACGGGCACTCATAAAATTGTCTAAGGCCAGCTTTGAGAGAAAAATTGCACAGGACACTAAGAATAATCACAAGACTTTCTTTAGTTATGTTAGGAACCTGGGTGGTAATTCCCAGATATGCTCAGAATTAGTCCAAAATGACAAAAAATACACTGAACCCACAGACATTGCCAACATCCTAGCTGACAGGTTCAGCGCAAACTTCTCCCCCCCCTCCCCACCAAAAGGGCAAATATCTATCCCAGCAGAGTGCTGCCCCCCTGACATCTCAGATGCTCAGGTAAGAGCTGCCCTCTCCAAAGCAAAAAACACAGCCTCAATGGGACCAGACGGTGTCTCGGGCTGCGTCCTATATGAACTCTAAGAAGAGCTAAACCCAAACATAAAACTACTGTTCAATCTCAGCCTTACTACAGGATATGTGCCCAAAGAGTGGCGTACAGCAACAGTGGTCCCTCTCCATAAAGGTGGTGCCTCAACGAATCCTGGAAACTATCGCCCCATAAGCCTGACTAGCTTGGTATGCAAAGCTATGGAAAGGATCATCATGGACCTCATAAATAAAGATATTGGGGACCTACAGACACTGGATCCTACCCAGTTCGGCTTTGTTAAGGGCAGATCCTGCCTCTTAAACCTGGTTGATTTCTTTGAAACAGTCACCAAGGCCATTGACAAGGGGAAGGTGGTCCACACAGCCTACCTGGACCTCGCAAAAGCCTTCGATACAATACCCCACTTGGGCATTATAGATAAGCTCACCAGCTTAAATATAAACCCCTATGTCACTAGATGGATTGAAAACTGGCTCAAGGACAGAACCCACATGGTTAGAATTGCTGGAGCCATGTCAGACTCCAAACCAGTTACAAGTGGTGTCCCACAAGGCTCAGTCCTGGGACCTCTCTTGTTCGGTATATATTTCTCGGAGGTACAGGCCAACACGGAAGGACTGTGGCTGACCAAGTTCACAGATGACTGCAAACTGGGCGCCATAATCGACTCGCCAGCTGACACAAGCATCCTCCAAAAGGGCCTCATAGAAACAGACAACTGGTGCCAGAGCTAAATGACAAAAAGTGTATAGTCATCCCCTTTGGAAAAAACAAAGTGCCCACAAATTACCACATAGGTGGTAATCCATTAAGTACAGAAGAAGTAATTAGGGACCTGGGGACCCAAGTTGATAGCAATCTCTCATTTGACAACCACGTGGCCAAAGTGGTTAGAAAAACATTTTATATAGCCCACCTAATCATGAAGGGATTCACATCTAGATCAGGGGAGGTCATCGTGCCTCTTTACTCATCCCTCATCAGGCCCATAATTGAGTACACTGCACTGCCCCTTTTGGGATGTACCTTACCAGACACCTGCAGCAACTGGAAAGACCCCAAAAGTACCTCACCAAGAGGATCAAAGGGCTCAAACAGATGCCATATGCTGCCTGGTTAAAGAAACTCCAGCTCTACTCAGTGGCATACCGCCTGTTCAGAGGCGATCTGCGCCTGACGTATAAAGACATGTCCAACCCGGAATTAATGGACATGCTGCACCTCAGAAAATCCAAATCCCATCGAGCTATGCGCTCAAGAGACTTGAACCTCAGCACTGAAATAAATAGGACATGCTGGAGGGACAGATTCATAACCCAGAGGCTCCCTTCACTCTGGAATAAAATCCCAGTCCAGATTAGGCAGAGTCCCTCATTGACTCAATTCAAGAGGAATCTTGATGAGTAAATGGGAGATCGTAGGTTTACCCTGGGTATCACTTCAGTGTCACTGTTAGACAGAGGCACAGTATACTAATCTCAAAAAAGGGCATAGCAAAATAAATTTAAAATGGGTGGTGAAAGCCAAACACATTCTGGCTAGGCTTATAAATGCCCTAGGGCAGATAGCCTAGTATGAACCTATGAACCTATGAACTAATGGTGCAGTGGATGAGGTACAGTTTATTTATTAAGAGTCTATAAGACACAGAGTACAGGGAAAGGGCTTTCAATCCCTCTCCTGATAACTAAGGATCTTAAGACCCGAGATATTTTTGTTAAGAACTCTGGGCACTTTTAAAGTTTGCTGAGATGTCATGTGAGATTCATCCAGAATGGAAAGTTGTACTCTGTAATGTGTCTGATCAGTGTTAAATATTGGAGGACAAAACATCTTTAGAGCTACATGAAATACCATTGACTACTAGTTATGCTAAGCAGAAGGATTTCTTCACAACAATCTCTACATGATGATCACTAGAGAGAGAGAGAGAGAGAGAGAGAGAGAGTGTGTGTGTGAGAGGGGGGGGGGGGAGCGAGAGAGAGAGAGAGATGCTAACCCAAATGTCAAAGCCCCTGACTACCTTTTTGTAAAGGTGTATTGTCTATACTATGCTATGCATTGTGGCCAACATCTGCTTTCTGAAAGTAATGTACTGCACTTTTTAGCATTCAATTAAAGCCCACTTTCTATACACCCACTGCTAAGGTAAAGTTCCTTAAAAAGGGTGCACATATCTTATGGGGATTTAACAGTTGCATCCAGTTTACAGTTGTCTGCAAATATGGTTAATTAGAAGTCCTAGTTATCATTTTTGA
Organism: Protopterus annectens; assembly: GCF_019279795.1. Classification (NCBI taxonomy): domain Eukaryota; kingdom Metazoa; phylum Chordata; order Ceratodontiformes; family Protopteridae; genus Protopterus; species Protopterus annectens. Next base: position 250,328,406 of record NC_056729.1, on the reverse strand, counting down.
GATCAGAGAAGTAGATACCAAACAGGACAGGACCCAGTACAGACCCTGGATTATTCCACTGTTACCTTTTTGCTATGGCTAGCTGCCATGTGAATTATGCACGTTCTGTTTTTAGGCCAATTAGCAATCTGTCTTAACACATAATAATCTGTGTTTAAGGGTGATAGTTTCCTTTACAATTCTGGCAGGAAGCATGGTATTGAAAACTTTGGCCAGATCAAGATATATTTTATGAGCAGCATTATCACTGTCAATAGCTTGCGTAACCTTCATGAACAAGTTAAAAAGGTTTAACAACTAAGATCTATTTTTGACAAAAACAAATTGTTTGGAGTCAAGCTTAATGAGATTTTTAGTATCATAATAGATGGGATTGGTTAAGACATGTGTCTGGAGCATTTCTCCCCAGGCCTCCACTGAAAATTGGCTTTGTTCCAAGATGGACTTTCCCGGTAAACAAATGTTAAATAAATAAAATAAATAAATAAATGATGCTCTCCATATAGATCAGAATCAAAAGGCTGCTTGGCCTGTAATTTCCAGGGTCAGTTGTAGAGCCACTCTTGTAGAGGGGCATCAACACAGCAGTGTGCCAGGATTCAGGTACATAGCCTGTAGCTGGCCTTGGTAAGCATTTTAAGAAGAGGTTTGGGAAGATTATGTTTGATGCTGTTTAAAAAACATGCAGTTCAGCTGTCAGGATCCATGGAGAAAGGACTTTTGGTTTTAGATAACACCTTAAGAACATGTTCTTTAGTAATGAAGGGGATAATAGAATCTGGGATAAGTAGTTTGAAATAAACGATAAGTGAGTGAAATTTGCAAATAACTTGTTTACTAGTTTAATTCTGACCTCTGGTTATTGTAACAGTCTAAAGACTGATAGCCTAGCATTTAACTGTGAACCTATGAACCTACAAAAACTTCCAACATACCAAAACAAAATTCAGAAAACATAGAGCTATTACTTCTCAATGCTCAAACAGAAAACTACACTTCCTATAGGCACTACTTACCCTAGTCTGCATTGAGACATGAATCATCATGGAGACCTGATTCAAGAATACTGGTGCACCTTGTTATGATGTGAGGTAGTGACAGCTGTGCTAGGGGGAGTAGGGCAGTGCATTTGTAACATATGCCAGCCTAACTAACTGGAGTTCTCTAAAGAATTATATGTCATTTGAATATCAAACTGATTTGTACAGATGCTTATTTTAAAATGTATTTATAAAGTTGCTTTTGTTAAAAATGTATCAACAGTGGGTCCTGCTGGACAGAAAATAAATGCACATGTATGGCAGATTGTATTGTTGAAACTGATTAAATGTATATCTTTAACATAGGATACTGGAAGGGGTGGGGTTAATCTCAGCCTAGCTAACCTTAAGAAAAATAGCCTGAAATTAAATGACTTGGTTTAGCCCATAAAGATTTTATCTCATAGGTCTGATAGCAGCCAGAGGCATAATGTCTGTGAAAAGCTGAGGCTGTGATCCTACTCGTTTGTCCTTAGTGATGAACTAATTGTTACCCTGGGGTGCCAAAGAATGGCTTCTTAGTTTCTGCAGGAAGGGTGGAAGTGTTGAAATTGTTTTATAGCTTCCAGATGCTGTATTAAACTTTAGCAAAGTTCTATGCCTTCATTGTGACACATCTGTGCCAAATTGGCTCAGTTGTTAGAGAGGGGGTAGTGTGTGTGAACCACAGAGTCAGGTGACCAGATGTAATGCCATTCTGTAGCCAGCACTGAAATTGTATTTGAATACTAGTGGGACATGTGATATATATATATATATATATATATATATATATATATATATATATATATATATATATATATATATATATATATACACTCTGTCTTGGACCTGATAACAAAGACACTCATCCACTTCATCTTGCCTTGCTTTACTAAGTAACTAGGGAACAGTAATTCTTCTGTTAGTTAGAAAATATAGTGAGATTAGCTGAAATATTTTTTTCTGTATCTGCCTGAGTCTTTCCATCTGTGTGTTTTTTTGTCCCTGCGATTGAAACTCTGGTATTTATTGTAAAAAGATATTCAGTATTTTCATGTTTTCTGTTTTATTATTTATTATTAAATATATTCATACATTTCATTGTGGCTGGTCTTTTAGAAAATATTTAACATTTGAGAGCACTTGCATTTATTTAGTGGCATTGTAGCTCCACATTCCTGAAAGTCTCGCGGCTTGGTCAAATACTACCATTTGTATAAGTATTAATTTTAATAAGAGTAATTGGGTGTCCTGTTAAGAGCCTTAGAGTAGCTGGCTTTGAGTGTTCTAGTGGCAATGTATCTATCTTATAGTCTGGGTGGAGGTGGCAAAGTGGATAAGCTATGCCAGCCTTTCTGAGGTGTGTGTGTGTGTGTGTGTGTGTGTGTGTGTGTGTGTGTGTGTGTGTGTGTGTGTGTGTGTCTGTGTGTGTCTGTGTGTGTGTGTCTGTGTGTCTGTGTGTGTGTGTCTGTGTGTGTGTGTGTGTGAGAATCAGCCAGGGACACTGAAAGCTCTGATTCCACAGAGAGGGTGGTAAATGACTTTGCTTGGACCTCCCGGTTAAGGATTCAACTCTATAGCTGTGTCAGTGGGAAGTCGTATTTGGGGCCTGAAGAGAAAGCCCAGACCCAGGACTGGAGAGTGCATTCCCTGTGTGCTCTTAAGGGAAAATGTACTTGGTACAGAGTGCTGCATCTGAAAACACTATGTATGTCTATTTTTTTTCTCAATGAAATGTTCCGACCGGTGTCAGTGGTGAGGCTTGAGGCTCCATGATCAATGGCCCAAAGGAGGGATGTCACACATCTCATCAGTGCAAGGTTTCAGTGCCTACCACACATTCAGACCAACCACGCTAGATGAAGGCATTAAAGGCAGCAGTTTCTCCATATAAAGGAGCTGTGGGTTGGGAAAAGATATGTATGTGTGTGTGTGTGTGTGTGTGTGTGTGTGTGTATATATATATATATATATATATATATATATATATATATATATATATATATATATACATATACATATCTATCTATATATATATATATATATATATATATATATATATATATATATACCGTAAGAGAGAGAGACATACACACGCATCTATATTAGCGCCCTGTAGATGTGTGTTTGTTCCTTTTTTCATTCATTGACTGTGGCTTTAATTAATGGAACAAGAATGGAAAACTGCAAACAGAAACAGCTAAAAAGTAAGCAGTCGTGTGCTTGTACTTTTCTGCTCCATTTCTTTTATTTTTTTTTCAGATACGTGTTTAGTGAGCAAAAATAAAATGGTAGCTAAAATAATGGGTTTTAATCACAGTAAAAGGATCTCATGCCATGAAAGAGATTAATGGGGCTCTCCTGCTATATTAATTTCCCCTTTTGTAAAATCAACTAACCAATTAGCTTTGATGATTCTCTAAACTGATTTAATAATCAGTATCATTTTTGTATAGTGATGTTCTTGATCAGACTACATAAGCTTTCTAAATGAGAGAGAAATGAATTACCATTTGAACAAATGAAAGCTAGAAAGCATGTAACAGTGGGCCATTCATTCCCACTTAGAGTTGTGGGTCAAATGTTGGAGCACATATCTTTGGGGAATTCTTTTTTTTTCCCTCTGTGCAGCCTAACTTCTCTACTGTGTGTGTCCACTATATTCCAAGGTATGACAGGAATGAGGGCAAATAATTGACATGTCTCCCACTTGTGGAAGAGGTGCTCCTTTAGCAACCTTGTTCTCCCAAAATCAAAGCACTTTCAGTCATCTCTGGTTTTTAATAATGATTCTTTCTTTCTTTCTTTCTCATTTGCATACTGGGAAAGTCTGACTGGGACAGAGCTCATTTTTGGTGGAGGCCCAGGAAGAAATGCTCCAGATGCATGCAAGTGGAGTTTGAACCTTGGTCATGCATCTCTCAACCCTCTCCATGACAGAAGTGAGCATTTTCTTTCTTCCTTGTCAACTACACTCTCACCTGAACCATTAATCAAGCACTGGTCAGCTAGATGTTAGGGCTACATCCATCTATACCAGTGACATAGTATAGTCCTTTGTAGTTCTGCCCTCAAGGATTACTGAAAAGTTCAGTGATTACAGGGTGAAAACACTAATCATAGTTTAGTGAAGTAATGAAACAAAATGTGTTTATTCTGATTGGGATTGGCATAATAGCTGTGGTGCTTATCTCATAGACACAGAATACAGGGTTTGATTTTCACTTTATCCCATTATCTCGTTTTTGGCTAGGCATGTACTAGACTGCAGACTGATTGCTTAGTATTTACCTATGAACCTAAATATAGAATGCCCTACAATTTAGAAGTAGAGCTTTACTACTTTATACCCACCCCTTTGTTAGTAAAAAAAAAAAGAGAGAATTTACAACAAGAAAGCTGGCTTGGACTTGGTTACAATCCCTTCACTACCCTTCTAAAACTAGTTTTGCTATGTAACAGAGTAAAAACATGTCTTTGTATTTAATTGCAAGCATTAAAACCAAGGTCCCCTGAGAATTATCTGAATAATAATGTCCTAGAAATGATGCCTATTCATGGAATATATAATTTATATATCTAATAACTACAGAACTCTTTAGAAGCAGTGTTCTTAAAAGTGCATACTTGTGCCAATGTAAAAGTCTTTCAAAAAGGCATCTATTATCTTCATATTGACTGGAGGAATGTTAAAAACTAGGAAACATGTTTTAATAAAGTTATAGAACACAATTTTCAACAGTTTTACACATTTTAAATATGTACAGTGCTATTTAAATTACATCTGTCTAGCTCATTTACCATATGTAGTAACACTAGTACACAAATAATTAAAGAAATGCATATACTGGATATTGTCAAGAGAGTATACAGAATGACATCATGCAAATCCCCATAGGACTTGCACATCTGTGTAAATATGAAACATGGGATTTTGCATAACAATCCCCAAAAATGAAAGCACAATATACATATGTTGGCAAACCTCGATGAAAAAAGTGATCTGAAGTTCATTATCTCATCAATCACCATTTACCAATATTAAAATGAAAATCAGAATGAATGCTTACAGAGCACTAGGGTGCATAGTTAGCAGGATGGACTCGGAGGCCAGACGTTTAATAAGAATATAAGTAAAATATTGTGCTCAGTATTGCAGACCATTTGGGGAAAGAAAATAAAAGTGATAGAAAAAAGTCCAAAGAAGGTATAGAAAATGATTAAAGAAGTAGATAAGCTGGCATACAAGGAAGATCTAAAGAGACTGGGACCATTAACGCTGAAGAGAAGATGATGAATGATACGATGTGGAACAACAAGAAAGTGATAAGCATGAAAAAAGAATATTGTACATGAGAAAAATAAGGGGAGTTGATGGCTGGCAGATTAATCAAACTAAATTCAAAGTGCGTACAAGGAAATATTATTAAACAAAAAGAAAGTGGTGAGGTGATCAAAGTACTTAGGACAAAGTACAACTTCAAAAGTGCATGCAAAGGATGGAATAGATTAATGTTTGTGATGGAAAAACAGCTGTTATTGGGTTAGCAACAGTATACAGGAAGACAGGAGTGATTTCTGTTCCCTCTCTGTCAGCATACCGGTGTATTTGTACATTTGTGTACTTGCCACAGAATATTTCTAGTTTAGCAACTCACATCTTATTTGCTTAAGAATTAAATGTGCATTGTAAATACCTGTATTGGAAGAAAATTGTTACTGTCAACAGTTATGTCTGAAGTTAACAATGTGTGTCAAAGGTTCATAAGTGTATACCAGGATAATGACCACTGAGGTCTTTATAAGCCTAGCCATACATCATAAATTTATCCCCCAAGTGTTTGAACCTTAGAAGTAATTTTAAGGGTATATGTAAGTTACGGTATGATTTACAAATTGTGTTTGTTCATTAAAGAAGTAGTTGCTAGACTTGGGGGGAAGATCGGATTTCCCATCCAATGGTCCAGGTTACATTTAAATAGGTTAAGGAAAACTTCTGCCTCTGACCACCGTGGTGCATCAGTTAGCATTGTCACCTCACAGCAAGAGGTTCTCCGGTTTGATTCCTGGCTGAGATGCCTTCTGTATAGAGTCTGTATGTCCTCCTGTGGTTGCATGGCTTTCTTCCAACATCCCAAAGACATGCTGCAGGTGGATTGGACACTCTGAACTGGCCCTAGGTGTGTGTGTGTGCATGTGCGTGCCTGTTATGGAAGGTTGGATGGTGGACTGCAACTTGAAATCATAAAACTCCATTACCATCTGTTCTTTGGACCATTGTTCCACTGTGGCAACCACTAACTGGAAAAGCTGAAAGGAGAAGAAGAAGGGAAGAACTCTACCTCTGTTCCAGAGGAGGGAGTTCTCTGAGGCACACACCTGTCCCTCCAAAACATGCCCTATTTATGTCACAAGCAAAGTTTAAGTCTCTTAAGTCTCTAAATTGTGCAGTGCTGATGCTATTGGTTTTGTGGATATGCAAAAGGTCCATCAGAGTGAGATCCAAGGATGCCTTGTATGCTAAGCACAGAGTGGCTCTCAAGAGTCTGTAGAAATCTGAGTACAGAAATAAGACTTTGAGGTGATCTGCATAAGGCATGTTGTTTACATCCAGTATTCTTTTTGTGAGGAACCCTGTGGACAGTCCAAATGCTGCATGTGGCAAGTCAGGTGCATACTGAAGGGGGCATTGTACTGAATGATGTGTCTGATGGGGGCTGAATATAGAGGAACAATAACCCCTTGGACCTAGATGCCATGTCCTTGCTTCTAAGGTGAGCAATATAGAATTATTTCCTTACTACCTTAGACATATATTGGTCAAAACCCAGGTTACTATCCACAAAAATCCCAAATTCCTGACTAATGGGTCCACTCTTGGAGGTGTCATCAATGAGATAGTTTCCTAGCATGGCCAACTTCCCAAAGGGTACTATTATGAACTTCCTCTCACTGAGTTTCAAGACGTGGTTTTGGCAACAGTCATTAGTCTGCATTACTCCCTGCTGTAGGATATTTGTGTATTGGGAGGATTCTAGAACTGCTCCTAGTTTGCAGTATTCTGCAGACTTGGTCAGCTGGAGGCCTTTTATATTGGCTTTGACTTGTGAGAAATAAATTCCAAAAAAGGAGCAGGCTCAACACAGATCCTAGAGGGACTCCACTCATGACCAGAAACTTTGTGATAGTGGTCTCGCTTATCCTAACTTCCTGGGCCCTATCTGAGAGCCAGCTGGCCATCCAGTTTATAACATTATTCTGTGATTTCATTTACAATGCCTCAGTGGGGTATTATATCGAATGCCTTAGCCAAGTAAAGGTAGACAGTATGCATTGTTTTGTCCATATCCATTGCCTTAGTGACCTTATCAAAGAAGTCTACCAGCCTGAGTTGGCATGATCTGCCTTTAACAAAGTCAGATTGGGTTGGATCCAGTGTTTGAAGGTTTCCTCTTTCATATTAATCATACCCATACTTCTTTTCAAGGTTTTGCATATGAGACTAGGTTCATAGGTTCTTAGATTAGTACTAAGCTAACTGCCCTTGCGAGCCATTTTAAGCCTAGCCAATTATCCCTTGTGAGACTCAAACCCCACACCTTGTGTTTGTAAGGCAAACACCTTAACCATTAAGCCACCCTCCCAACCTGACACATTCATCTCCAATTTTACCACCCTGTCACCCATGGCCACCCCACAAGTAATATCATCAAAATCAGCTTTGGTAAACTTAATCTGCGCTAGTCCGACTTATGAGTCTGTAGTTCTCAGGGTCTACTGATGGACTGCCATTGTGCAAAGGAATGACTGTTGCAGTCCTCCATTCACATGGGCAAAGCCCATCTGGAGGCTATGGTTTAATAATGAGTTCAAAAGTCCAGATAGGCCATGCTGAAGGCTGTTTTGGAGGCATCCTGGGATACTATCGGGGTCGAGTAATGCAGTGTTCTTAACTATAGAAATCATATTTAGCACCTCTTCCCTACTGATAGCTGGGAGATTTATGTTTGATGATATTACTTGTGGGGTGGCCATGGGTGACAGGGTGGTAAAATTGGAGCTGAATGTGTCAGCCATCAGATTTGTTACTTATTCAGGCTTTGTGTAAGTGGCTCCATTAATAAATAAATAAATAAAAATAAAAAATAATCATTGCTGTGTACCACCTTTGAGGTTTCAGACATAGCTAAAGAAGGTCTCGTGGCTGTCCTTGATGTGGGAAGCTATGTTTACCTAAAAAATCAGCTTTGGTAGACTTAATCTGCGCTCTTTGTTGTTTGTTCAGCCTGATGAGAGAGTTTTTATTCTGCTGGGTGTTGCACTTCCTAATTTTAGCTGTGACTTTTTTCTTTTGTTGTGCACTCTGTTTATGTTTTGATTCCACAAGGGTGTTTTGGGCTTTTTTCTTGTAGGCACAGCAGTCTCTATGCTTCTATTAATATGATTGTATAGAGGCAGCTGTGTTTTCCAGGTTTGGAGGGGACTAAAATGTTGTCTCCTAACCCCTTAATAATACGTAGCTTGCCTTAAAGTAGTTTCTTAATATTGCATGGCTTGATGGGGTCACAGCATTGATTTTCATTCTGAAGGAGACAGCTTTATGGTCTGATCTTACCAGAGATGACAATGACACAACACTGAGGGGTGCATCATTCTCCCATATTTCTGAGTACCAGATCCAGTATGTCTAGACTCCTAATGGGCAAATGGACTAACTGGTCCAGGAAGTTTCTGCTTACAAAGTCCAGAAATCTATAAGCCTGCCATTTTGGGGTCATGTAGGATTTCCAGTTCATAGGCAGGCAGTAAAAGCCCCCCAAAGAATATGGTACTGGGTTGAAAGGTAAGTTTGTTCAGTAGGTCTAGGTACGAGATGTGTTTTGTGGAGCATAGATGATGATCTGTAGCTTGTAAGGATATGATATGTAACTATTTCTATGGTAATTTAGACATGGAAATACTCACTTACATGATACTGTTTGACCAGCCTTGAGGTATTTTTTTTTTTATGTAGATCAAAACATCTCCACCTTTTGCCTGTACAGTAATTGGTCTAAATGTATGGAAGGCATTGTATCCTTGCACTGTTGAGGTGCCCTCTGAGACTTTAAACCATATCTTGGTAACTGCAGAGATGTCTGCATTTCCAAAGTGGAGGAGAGCTTAGAGGGAGTGGAGTTTCTTGTTTAGGCTCCTGGCATTGAGCAGGAATACCTTTAGATTTCCTTGGGTTGATTTTGCTAAGTTGGAAGGTTTGTTAGTCTGGCATTGCCTAAAAAGGCACTGGGGAGGTTCATACTTTAGCCAGCATTTGAAATCCTAGCAGGAACAGGTACAGACCACCCTTGGCAAAGTAATGGACTCTGTTGACCATATCCTCCCAAGCTGACAAATATTGTATGTCCTTTGAATGACACCAGAAGCTAAGCTTATTAAAGTTAATCATCTTCTGTTCATATATTGGCATCATCCTTGGTGAAGATGAAATGCTGCTCATTGTTAGGCTCCTAAAAGCCAGTGACACGTAGTCCAACAGCTCCATAATTTCTCTCTTTATATGGTCCAGGGAGGGACATCTCAGGTCATTTACATCCTCATCGACTGTAATTGAGTCATACTGGTACTTGGCTCCTGATAGGCAACTGATTGTGATTTTCTCCTTGTTCAGCCTAGTGAGTGTAGTATCCATATGTCTCACAACGGAGTCACCTATGACTAGAGTATTGGATAGTGTGTTGGCTTGCCTTAAGGGCTTTGTAGTTGGGGTTCCATGGGGTGTGGCTGTATGTGTGGTGTTGTGTATTGTTTCGGTAGAGTGCTTTTGGATTTGCTAAGGATAATTGATGGGGATCAAGAATCTGGGAGAGCTGGGTGCATAACGTGTATTTTGGGTGTAGTAAATGTGTGTTAGTGACAACATGAGTGCTATTTTATGTGCTTGTATGCAAGAGTCTTTGCCTCCAGTGTTACCCTGTAAGATAAACATAAGTATCATTTCACTGTGAAACAGTATCTACTACTCATGTAAAGCTCTTTTAATTGCCAAAAAAGACACATTTTGGTAAAACCATATTCTACTGTAGCTTGTGGATTCTTACCTTGTCAAAGCTTCAACTAAATGAAGCAAGTCAGTTGAAGCTTTACTTGACTGAACTAAACAAAAGAAGCATTTTTTGGAGAAGGGCAAGCACCCCCCATGTGGGAAGTTATGCCGCCCATGTCCCCTTACTTATGTATCTAATTCCATGATCATAAATCCTCAGAGGGGAAATAGCAAACAAAGCCATGCATGAATCACTGCCAGTAAAGATGCAGAAACTGGAATGGTAGTGAGTCCCATGCAAAACAGTGATCAAAGAGTTTTAAATCAAAAAAGTGTTGTTAACACTATAGCACCAAGTCTGCTTTGCCCTTGACAAAGATTAAAGCAGATGGTAATTTAAAAAAATTAATATCATTGACAAGAAAAATTCATATAGCATACTCTTACCAAATAATGCTGTCATGGTATATTCTTAACTATGATAGAAAACATTTTGCAGTCATTTAACATTGACACAAATAACGTTTAGCAAATCTCCAAATTTATTGCACAATTTATACATTTAGAGGATACATAAAACTATACTCTCTTGCTTATTCTTTTGTAGGAATGATCTCCAAAGGTAAGCATCTAGAAAAAAAATAAAAAGGCAAGTCATTATAATGCTCAGTATAGATGCTGTGTTCCAGTTGCAACGTTCATTTGAATATTAAGTACAGACGTTATTCATTGAGAGATGGTAGAAGAACCACCATTAAGGCCCAGTACCTTACTACATTATAACACAACCAAAAGCAGCAACTGACAGGTACTTCAAGCACATTACAATGCAGTAAGGGCACTAGTGATGTTAATCATTTTATGACAAGTTAGACTAGGTTAACAGTGGTATATACGTTAGCTTACCTGTGAGCACACGCGTGCAAACACACACACACACACACACACACACACACGTATACATACACATGCACTGAACCGCACAAACATACACAAACATACAGAGATATGTACCTACACATACACACACACACACACACACACACACACACACACACACACACACACACACACACACACACACACACGTATACATACACATGCACTGAACCGCACAAACATACACAAACATACAGAGATATGTACATACACATACACACACGCACACACACACACGTATACATACACATGCACTGAACCGCACAAACATACACAAACATACAGAGATATGTACATACACATACACACACACACACACACACACACGTATACATACACATGCACTGAACCGCACAAACATACACAAACATACAGAGATATGTACATACACACACACACACACACACACACACACACACACAAAAAACACACACATTATACATATACACAAGGATACACATATACTCACATGTAAGTACACATATACATGCAACCTAAAGCAAAGAAAAGCACCAAACAGTTTGCTAATGTGATAATCACTGAAGAATATCTGTTAAATGAATGATGCAATTAATATTATTTCCTTTTACTATAATACATCAGACTAGCCAAAGTATAAGCAATGTCTCATTCAATAATTGTACCATATATCATATTCATTCATTAATTAATTCATTCAATGATCTCTTCTTTCGGTACATGACTAAATAAAATATTTTTCAGAAGTAAAGGAATATTTTCTCAAATATATAAATACATTTTAAGTGGTTGTAGGAGGTAGTCAGGAATCTTTGTCTTTTTAATGGCTCATTTGTAATGTAAATTTAATAAACAACAGATTCATTGATCAAGTGTTGCACCACTCAGAATACTGTCCTTGTTGTAGGGGACAGCAGCCTCTATATTAATTATAAGTATGAGGGTGCAGTGGACAAAGGCACCTATAGATGTGGGGGACAAAAGCCTCAGTATTAATTATAAGTATGAGGGTGAAGTGGGCAAAACTACCTATAGATGTGGGGGGACAGCAGCCTCAGTATTAATTATAAGTATGAGGGTGAAGTGCAAAACTACATATAGATGTGGGGGGACAGCAGCCTCAGTATTAATTATAGGTATGAGGGTGCAGTGGGCAAAGCCACCTATAGATGGAAATAATTTTTTTGGCTTTTCCTTAGATGATACTGAGTAAAATATGAAGAATCCACAGATGAATCAAATACTGTTGCTATTAATAGGTTCATAGGTTCATAGGTGTTTTACCAGGCTAATGACCACAAGGGACTTTTTAAGCCTAGCCATGCATACCAAATCTCTTACAAGCTGTGGTACCCTTAATAAGTGTAACTAAGGTCTTGGGAGATGAAACATTTATAAGCAGGGGCCTGGAGAATGAACCATATAGGTGCCAAACCAGGGATGAATTTCCTGTTCCCCATCCAGTTGTTCAAGTTACATTTGAATTGGGTTAGGGAGAAACTCTGCTTTACATGGATGGGGAGCCTGTTCTACAGAAGGGTAGTCTCTGGGATACATACCTGTCTCCAGCAGGTTCTATTTATATCACAGGCAAGATTTAAGTCTTTAGAATGGGCAATTCTGGTGCTGTTTGTTTTGCGGATATGCAGAAGGTCCATCAGAGTGGGGTCTGACAATGCCCTGTCTGCCAGGCATAGATCTCCCCTCAACAATCTGTAGGAGACAGAATAATGGGATAGGGCCCTGAGGCAGTCTGCATAGCACATTTTACTTATGCCCTGTATTCTTTTCGTGAGGAACCTCTGTGGATGTTCCAATTGTTGGATATGCCTGGTCAGGTACATACACAAGGGAGCATTGTACTCAATATTAGGTCTGATGAATGACGAATACAGTGAAATAATGACTTCCTTGGACCTAGATGCCATACCTTTGTTTATAAGTTGCACAACATAGAATGATTTTCTCACTACTGCACACACGTGATGGTCAAAGGCTAGATTACTGTCTGTGTGTGTCCCTAAGTCCCTGACTACTGGGTCAATTCTAATGGATGTGTTGTCAATATTATAGTTACCAGAGGTGGCTGACTTTCTGAAGAATACTATTATGCATTTCTTGGCATTTAGTTTTAATCCATGGATCTGACACCAGCTGTTTGTCTGTGTCAGCTCTTCCTGGAGAACATTTGTGTCTGTGTGGGATTCAATGACAGCTCCTAATTTGCAATCATCTGCAAATTTAGACAGCCAGAGACCACTGACATTGGCCTTGACTTCAGAGAAGTAAATGCCAAAAAGTAGCTGTCCAAGGACTGATCCCTGAAGGACTCCACTTGTGACTGGCCTTTTTGTAGAGGTGGACTCCCCCAATTCTAACTTCCTGGGCCTTATATTTGAGTCTGTTGGCTATCCACCGAGTGACATACAGGTCTGTACCTAACCTCTTGAGTTTGTCAACAATGCCTGAGTGAGGTATTGTGTCCAATGCCTTGACCAGGTGAAGGTAGGCAGTGTGAAGCATTTTTCCCTCATTCACTGCTTTGGTGATGTTCTCAAAGAAGTCCACCAGGTTGAGTAGGCATGACCTGCCCTTGAGGAAACCAAACTGGGTTGGGTCCAGTGTCTGGAGGTTTCCTATATCGTTATTGATCATTTCTATGAGAATTCTTTCCATGGCTTTGTATATAAGACTAGTGAGACTTATGGGTCTGTAGTTTTCAGGGTCTGTAGATGGCCCAACTTTGTGCAGAGGAATGACTGTTGCTGTTCTCCATTCATGAGGCACAAAGCTTGTTTGGAGGATACAGTTAAATAGGAATGCCAGATGGCCTAATAGGTTATGTTTCATGCTATTTAGAATGCATCCTGAGATATTGTCTGGGCCCATTGATACATTGTTCTTGGCCTTAGAAAGATCATTAAGGGCATGTTCCTGTTGGGGGAGTTATATTTGATGGTATTTCCCGAGGGGAGGTTGAGGGGGAGAGAGGGGTAAAGTTGGAGCTGAATTTATTGGTCAGCAGGTTTGCTATGTCTTCTGGCTCATTATAGGTGTTTCCATTTACAATGAGCTCTGCACAAAATTGTGTATTGCCTTTGAGGTTGTGGAGATAGCTAAAAAATATCTTGTGATTGTCCCTGGCCTGGGAGGCCAAATTTGGCTTTAGTAGACTTTATTTGTCCTCTGACTTGTTTGTTTAGTTTGAGAGTGTTTTTATCCTGCTGTGTACTACACCTCCTAATGTTTGCCATGATATTCCTCCTTCTGTTATACAGTCTATTGATTTTGTGAATCCACCATGGTGGCTTGTTTTTTGAGTTAGGTCTGTACTTCTTCCTGGTGGGTACAGCTCCCTCAGTGCAGCTGTTAACATGCTTGTATAGGGTTTCTGTGAACAGTTGTGCACAGGTAAAATGTTCTTATGGTTTACAGGGGCTTAAAATTTTGCCAGGTTATCACTTAATAGCAGAAAGTTATCCTTAGATTAGTTCCTAAATATTCCACATTTAGCTTTGGGTCCAGATTTTCTTTTTACTTCAAAGGAGACCATTTTGTGGTCTGACCTTACCATAGAAAACATTACACTAGGGGGTGTGCAGCACTCTCCCATATTAGTGAGGACCATATCCAGTATGATTGCACCCTTGGTTGGTGTACTGACAATCTGATCCAGAGAGTTTGTGCTTACAAAATCCAGGAAGTTCTGTGCATGTATATTTGGTGTTGTATAGGATTCCAAGTTAATAGTGGGATAATTAAAGTCACCCATGAATATGGTATTGGTTTGGATGGTGAGTGTTTCCAATAAGTTTAAATACATGGTATAGTTTTCCTAGGTCATAAATTGAGACCTATAGCTTGCAAGAAAGTGGTAATAGATTTTGTCTATGGTGATTTGAACATGGAGCAGCTCATGTTCATTGACCTGTTTGACCAGCCTTGAGGTATATTTATTTCTGATGTAAATCAAAACACCTCCATCTTTAGTCCCTGTCTGTGTAGTAGCTGGTCTGAATGGGCGGAAGGCATTAACATTGTATTGTTGGTGTGCTCTCCGCAGCTTTAAACCTTGTCTCAGTGACTGCACAGATGTCGGCATTGTCTAGGGTGAAGAGAGCTTGCAGGGAGTGTAGTTTTTTGTTTAGATTCCTAGTATTGAGCAGTAACACCTTTAGATTTTCTTGGTTTTGATTCGCTATGTCGGACGTACTTTCAGTTTGGCATTGCCTTAAAAAAGCACCATGGAGGAAGACAATGTTTTAGCTAATATTCAAAAGCCTAGAGATTAGAGGTGCAGACCATCACTGGCAAAGCAGTGTGGTGGATAAAACAGCTGAATTCAGGCATGCTTAGAGACTAAGAATTGGAGTGACTGTATTTTACTTACATAATAAAACATTTTTGTGTTATAAACAAAGCAGTTAATTATCAGTTACCATTTCTTGTTACTCTAGGAAAAGAGAGTCTGTTTGTCATTCTGATGGAATAAGATGATTATTTGTGGTGAATGAGTGCCAAAATAATGAATATTGTTTGCTTTTGGCCACACTCTACCAATCCATCTACACCTCCTTGCATTATTTATAACCTAGTTGATCTTCTGTGAAATGGATTTATTTATCACATGTGGCTGCTGAGGGTGTCCATATACACCTAGCATTACCTTCCCTTGTCTGCATCTTGACCACAGAGTGCACTCTGTGTATTGTGCTCATTTTTGCATGCACAATATCTGCATCAATCCACATGCCTGCATTGTTGTAACATGCCATGTTTCTGAGACAGGTAGTTTGGCATTACCTACACACTCCCATCTCTCTAACCTGCTACTACCTTAGTAACTATGCTTGTCTCTTGAGTGTTTCTAGAGTAGCAGCTGTATGTTTTTCCCCTGCATTACATAGTCATATATCATAGTGTGTGTTGTCATTTTGCGAAAGAGATCATTATAGAGTATAAAATCATATAGGAATTTTGTAAAATGTTGTAAGATGTGTGATTTATAGCTCGCTGCGCTCACATAGAATGTGGTGTGTCTTTTCATTTCTTATAAAGCTGATTTGTGTTTTAATTGTTATGACGTGTTATATCTTCCTGATTATGGAGACACATCTGTTCAGGAATATACCTCTTGGTCTGAACTCTACACCCCCCCCCCCCCAACCAACCCAAATACTTCTGCCATTATTTATTCCATTTTTTTCTCATGTCCAGGGGAATGGTATGCAGTATCAGCAGCTGCGATAGTCTGTATATTCTACTGCTTTTTATTCTATTTTGGTTCTAAGGACTTTTCTTCCACTCCATTTATCCTTTTACCCTGAATTCAACACTCTGTCAGTTTAAGCAAGTTGCAGACAGATGCTAATTGAAAATAAAAAACAAAGTCCTCACATTTTATTTGCACATATTCATTTCATTAGCAAAGTACAATGCTTTCTTAAGTTGTGTTTATTTTAATTACGTTAGCAGGTCTACATGCAAAATGACCATTAATTTACTTACACTAATAAGTTTATCTCCTTGCAACTCAGTAACAGAAGTAATTCCCTTTAGTGTAACGGATAGCTTGTTATCTCCTTCCATGTGAACGACTCCCTGAAAAGTTAAAAAGTAAAACATTTATAGCTCTTCAGTTTGTAACTCTTGCATGTTTATTAAAATAAGTAAGACTTTAATTAGAGCTGATATTATAATTAATGAGAATTTAGCATGTGGCTCGGATAGCTAATCCACAGCAAGCTTAAGAATATTCATAACTAGACCCAGAGAGCGACATTAACCACGATTATTTTATAACACACACAGAGTAATTTGCTTACAAGATTAGCTGTAGTTCACTGAAAAGAATACATTCTTGGCTGTGAGCTCCTTTCAATTTAATATAATGCTATAATCTGACTTGAATAACATCAACATTCATGAAAGGATGAATATGTACAACATGCTCAGATGTATGAATAAAGTAATTTACAAATAGGTCTATTTCAAAGAATTTCTAGAATCACTGTCTGATTAAATGACAAATGGAAAAGTTACATGTGGAGTACAGCTTTACACATATTAAAACCAGTATACATTTGTTATTTTCTAGAACATTTCTTAGGCAACTTCAGATATACAAATTCATTTCCATAAGGGATCTTATTTTTATTAGCTTTTGAACTACTTTATAAAAAATATACTTGTCCTTATTTGTTACTCTAGCACCAGTGCCTTTTTATAACAAATTTGAAATAACCATGTTTTAATTTGTTTCTAATATTCTCATATTTTCAAATTCAGATTAAAATCCATATTAATTGCATTGGTATTTTTTTAAAACTCAGTGTAAGTTATGTTATTTAGTTTGACTGCAGTACACATCTAAAACATTAAAGTCTCAGTAACAGTTGCAAAACTTGCCTGAAAAAATAATGTTTGGATGTGATCTGACAGGCAAAAACACAGTAAGCTAATACAAAGGAGAAATTGATTCTGTAAGTTTCCTAAATGATAAAGACAACCAATCAGAATTGTCTGTTATCCCTAAAATCTCTCAAATATCCATATTAGCACACCCAACATTTCTTAGCAGGATGACACTGACAGTGACATCAGGCCGTTTTCCATGGTAGCTCCCATATCTTGTTGAACACAACATATATATTGGACACAATATACACAAGGAGTGTTACCTTATGACAGATTGTCCATCTCCATGGCAACGAGTATAGCATGTGTCATGAGGAAGTAATATGTGTGGCCCAAACAACCCCATGTGTAATCACATTGCTTGATTCAGTAAAGTTTGTAATTCACATGTTACCCACGTTACCCCACATTTAAGGTTCTATAATAGTACAACCTGAAGGACTAAAGTTTTTCCATAAAAGCTTTGCATCAACTCATTAATGCTAAAGTTTTTATTTATTTATTTATTTATTTATTTATTTATTTTTTGCTATATTTAATATTTTTGGATAACTGTTCATTTAAATTGCTTTAATTAATGATAAACCAATAGGTCTGAATTCTAAAACAATTTTGCTTAAGGCAAGGGTTTGCTCCTAATTTGTAATCCCTGTGGGAAAGGCTCAGAAAAAAAATACTTATTTGTGTTTTATGCAACTAAGAAACATTGGCAAGCAGTTATGGCCCTTTTTAACACTTAATTTCAAAAATATTTTCATTGACATACCAGTCTTCTTAAAGTTGGAAACTGAAGTTGTGGTTATATGCCTGATATAAATGGAGTGCCAAAGTTAAACATTACTGTGTTCATATATTGTTACAAAAAGAGGATTGGAATGACAGCTAAACAGCAGTTTTAATAGTAGTATTTTAAATAGGTCCACCCCAGGTATGTATTGAATATATATATATATATATATATATATATATATATATATATATATATATATATATATATATATACAAACTAGAATGGATAAGGCCTAAGATCTCTTGTTTAAAGCAGAAAGTTATTTTCATTTTTATCCACAGGTGGGAAGTCAATCACAGGAGCTCCTAGTTCTTTTCTACAGACCGCCTTTCCATGAAGATAGACATACCTAAGGCTGTTTGAAGGTGAGCAGAAGAATTTGTGAATGGATAGTAGGAGAAAATATGTGAAGAATGGTTAGCATTACTTACTATGAATATCCTTGAAGAAAGGTGGTGACATAACATAATCTTTCAAGTACCTCAGGAGAATTAATAAAACTCAGCGTAGTAGCTGCTTTTGGAAGATACGTGGAAAGCAGACATAACTCAGTAGTAATGGGAGAATGCCAGACTGCTTTCTCTGAATCATCAGTGAGCTGGGTTAGGGAACACACATAATAGATGGCTGTTCTGTGGAGGGATGGTATCACTTGCCTATGTAGAAGACAAAGTGTATCTACAGTACAAGAGCTGTTCATTGGTATACACCAGGAGCACATGAATTACTGCATTTGTTTGCATGTGGGAAGTTGAATACTACATATTATAGCATGCACATCTACATTTTCATTTGTAGTTGTCTCTATTATAATGTCATTTTAGGTTTGTTTCCATCTCTGGCTTCTTTGATACTCTCCTTACCCTTTTGGCAGTTCAATGCCATCAACAATTGCTTTACCCAGTATGGATAACGAAGGCCAATAACTGTGCTCAATAAAATTGGAGTGAACACCTCTCCACTTGCTAAGTGTGGGGCAAATAATAATGCTAAGTAGTACTGTCTCCCACAAGAGCGTGTGGATAATCTGTGAACTCTTCCTGAGGAAGCTATGAAATCAAACAGTGTGGGAAAATTAAAAGATGCAGTGGAAAACGGCAGTTTCTGTCTGCCTATCATAGACTGTGAGTGTCTGCTTGTATGCATGTTTGAATGTGCTCATGTGTGCAGACGCATGTGTATGTTCATTGTTCAAGCATGTGCAATTGTGTGCTCAGGAATGCACATGTGTGATAAGTTGGAGCCTGAGAAATGCATTTTATTTCTGAAAGGATGCCTTACTTAGACCTGCTCAACATCTGTAGATATTTAAGCTTTCAAAAAGAGAATAATAGAAATACTTATTCTAAAGAAATGTTATCCGGAGACGTTCCCTAGAACATGTCTCATTATGAAAGACCTCATGTCAGCTATTGTTTATCATGTTTTGTTGGTTTCATTTTTATTCATTTATTTATTTATTTATTGCTTATCTGTAACTTTTTTCATTATCTGAAAGCTCATATGACTTAAGAGATTAAAGTAATAAATTGTGATTAAGCAACATATGCCTGGCATACCTGAGCCTGATTCCCATAGTGGTAGACTTCATGCTCTGTGACCCTGAGAGAAGTCAGTCTACTGAGTGCTACTAGAATAACATTTTAAGTTCATGTCCGGAAACATTCAAAGCATGTCTGACCTGGATACTATGTTAACTTGTGCTAAGCATTTGTGAACAGCTCTGTTGTCATAACTCAAGCATCATATCACACATATTGTGCATGTATTTGCATCTCATACCTTCACTTTTTCTCCTGAAAATGTCTGTAGCTCTGTCTCTTCTCCAATAGTGAATTCATTGGTCATAACTCGACTTCCTGTTGTCACAGTGACCTTGAAAGTCTTACCATTTTGCTCGATTTCAGACACGCTTTTTAGATCTTTGCCTTTTTCAATCAACTCTTCAGGAAACCCTGGACATGAGAAATGGCAAAAGATAAAGCAAAACTATAGCAGCGTTAGATCATTTTAAACAAGCAAAGTATGGTATAATGGCAACCATTGTGTGTGTGTGTGTGTGTGTGTGTGTGTGTGTGTGTGTGTGTGTGTGTGTGTGTGTGTGTGTGTGTGTGTACGTGCCTGAGTCTGTGTGTATGTGTATGTCTCTTTGTATGTTTGTGTGCATGTTTCTGTCTTTGGGTGTGTGTTTGTGCACATGAAATAACATACTGCTTGTCTCTCAGAAGAATCATTAACTGTCTTGCATGAATCATTGTAGTAGTATAGTGCACCTCTGGTCTTCAAGGAACACCTAGTTTAGCTCTTTATCCCATAAGTTAAAAGAATCTTCAAAATGTATATTTTAAATAATAAAAAATATAAGAAATATTATTAACTGTATCTTTCTGCATAAAATTTTACAGTGAATAAGTCATTTTGTTTCATGGGCTGAATCACTCAAATACTTTTGCTTTCTATAATAATAATAATAATAATAATAATAATAATAATAATAATAACAATAATATAATACTTTGGCATGTTTCTGAGTTACACCAAAACAAATATTTAAAAAATATTTTTAAGCTAAAAAACTTATGTTTTGAATGCAGTAAATAATTTCTGTAGGATTTTACAAATGTGTGCACACTTTTGAGATTATAACTCAGTAACATAATTGCCTGTCTGAAATTATAGCTATGTAAAGAATTGTATTTTAATCCAGCTATATTCTGAGGTTGAACCCAACTACTATGTAAATCGAAAGACAGATTTCTTCATGTAATGGCCACATGATCACTAAACTACATTAATGCAGTACTTCTACTATACTGTTCATGACACTTAATTCAGTGTATTCCATGCAAAGCTTTGTATATCCAAACAGATGAAAAAGTGCAGTATTAATCCAGTTTTATCATTCATGTATATATTTAATTTAAAAATGTGTTGTTTGGAGATTACTTACCGATGGCTTTCATGAAAACCTCAAAGTTGTCATGGCTCTCTAGCTCATATTTTCCACTGAAAGACATATTTGAGCAATTGTTTGCGCAGCAGAGATTTTGTATGCACCCTGTCTTTATATCTTCTCTTTACCTTGAATGTTTATCAGTGACTGAAATATACTATTGCTTTATTGCTTTTGTTTAATTATTAACACAGAGATGAGTAATGGTCCTTCATGATACAACCCTTAGACATTACTTGTTGGATTGCATAATTACATTCACGAAAGAAAACTAGAGACTTTTAAGAAGAGAAGCAGAGAAAAGTTAGTTTTAGCAATGCCTCCAGAAAGAAACAAAGCAAAGAACAGTTTCAAATTCCACATTGTATCTCTTTAGGAAAGATAATTTGTCCAGTATTATCACAGTGTACCTTATAATTTATTTACAGAAATATGTAATAAAATATCTACCGATAAACTCTTTGTCTGTATGGTCACGGTACAATAATGAGATGGAACCCTTTTACTTCCTATAATTTATGCTTAACAGCTTATGCATGTAAAAGTTCAGAAAATGAAGTGTAAAGGTACATGTTAAAATTGCTCTTACAGAGATGATGCAAAAGAATGTATCACTCTTTCACAAATGACTATAGGCTTGTGTTGAATTGTCATACTGTTGACTAAAATCTCATTTACAGATATCATCTGAATTACTAACCTTACTCATGAAAAAATACAGTGGATATAAAAAGTTTACACACCCCCTTAAATGACAGTTTTTTGTGATATAAAAAATGAGACCACAATAAATCATTTCAAAACTTTTCCCACCTTTAATGTGACCTATAACCTGTACAATTCAATTGAAAAACAAACAAATCTGTTAGGGGAAAAAATATAAAAAAATAAAAAATATACAATACACTGGTTGCAAAAGTGTGCACACCCTTAAACTAATACTTTGTGAAGCTCCTTTTGATTTAATTACAGCATTCAGTCTTCTTGGGTAGGAGTCTATCAGCATGGCACATCTTGACTTGGCAATATTGCCACTCTTCCTTGCAAAAGCACTCCAAATCTGTCATATTGCAAGAGCATCTCTTGTGCACAGCCCTCTTCAGGTCACCCCACAGATTTTCTATTGGATTTAGGTCTGGGTTCTGGCCAGGCCATTCCAAAACTTTAATTTTCTTTTGGTGAAACCATTCTTTTGTTGAGTTGGATGTATGCTTCGGGTCATTGTCATGTTGAAAGGTGAAATTCCTTTTCATCTTCAGCTTTCTAACAGACACCTGAAGGTTTTGGGCCAAAAGTGACTGGTATTTGGAACTGTTCATAATTCCCTTCACCTTGACTAAAGCCCCAGTTCCAGCTGAAGAAAAGCAACCCCAAAGCATGATACTGCCACCACCATGCTTCACCGTGGGGATGGTGCTCTTTTGGTGATGTGAAGTGTTGTTTTTGCGCCAAATGTACCTTTTGGAATTGTGGCCAAAATGTTCAACTTTGGTCTCATCAGACCATAACACATTTTCTCACCTGCTTTTGAAAGACTTAATGTATTGTTTTGCAAATTGTAGCTGGGCCTGGATGTTTTTCTGTGTAAGAAAAGGCTTTCATCTTGCAATTTTACCCCATAGTCCAGACATATGGAGAATACGGGAGATTGTTGCCACATGTAGTACACAACCAGTACTTGCCAGAAATTCCTGCAGCTCCTTCAGTGTTGCTGTATGTCTCTTTGCAGCCTCCCTGACCAGTTTTCATCTTGTCTTTTCATCAGTTTTGGAGGGACATTCAGTTCTTTGCAATGTCACTGTTGTCCCATATTTTCCACTTTCTGTTGGTTGTCTTCACTGTGTTCCATGGTATAGCCAATGCTGTGGAAATGTTTTTGTAACCTTCTCCTGACTGATAACTTTCAACAATGAGATCCCTTTGATACTTTGTAAGTTCTCTGCAAACCATGGCTTTTGCTGTAGCAGGCAACTGAGTAAATGTCAGCAAAATCCTATTAGGACAGCTGAACTTTATTTGGGGTTAAATCAGTGTCTCTTTAATTCATGGCAGGTGTGTACCCAAGAAGACTGAATGCTGTAATTAAATCAAAAGGTGCTTCAACAAAGTATTAGTTTATGAGTGTGCACACTTATGCAACCAGGATATTATACTTTTTATTTTTTATATTTTTTTCTCTAACAGATTTATTTTTCAATTGAATTTACAGGTTATAAGTCACATTAAAGGTGGGAAAAGTTTTTATTTATTTATTTTACATTTGTTGACTGGGATAGTCTGACTGGATTCATGTCCATTTTCATCAGAGGCCCAGGGAAAAATGCTCCAAGGTAAGTAGATACAATAAAAACAATGAAACATATTATAAATATGGTATAGACAAAGAATATATAAGCAAACATGAATAGAGAAGTTCAACAGGTTAGAGTTACTCCCTGGTGACAGTCAGGGGTAAGTTCAACAGCAATCTGATAGATTTTTCACATTCTTGATGAGAGTTAGCCAGGCTTGTTGCAATGGCAAAGCCATTTTAGTGCCAGATATTGTTTGAGTCTAGTTTTAAATTGGCCTAGGGAGGAGAGCAAAGTAATATCAGCTGGAAGTGAGTTCCAGGCTCTGCCTGCAGAGTTTGCAAAGAGGGAATCACCGGCTGCATTGTTTTGATTGTCTGAATTAGTAGTCTGTTCGAGGATCAAAGCAGTCGTGGATTGTTATAGGGGGTGATAAGATTTTTAAGTGCCGGAGTTTTATCCGGATTATAAAGGATTTTATTAGCCATAATCAGTAGGTTATACTGGATTAGACTGGGTAGTTCATGCCACCCAAGCTGGTTAAGATTGATGCAGTGGTGTGTCCTAAAAGACAGGCCAGTGGAAAACTTGGCAATGTGATTATAACAGGTTGAGAGTTTATTAAGTACAGTCTTGTTTAGATTAGAGAGTAGGGGAGATGCATATAGAAGTGCTGAAAGTAGGTGAGAGTGAGCTATGGCAATTTTGGCTGGAGGGATGAAGAAGGCTTTTATTCAGTAAAGTGACCCTAGTTTTTTATTGATGGATTTGATCGATTGGTTTACATGTAGGTCAAATTTTAGGTTATCAATAATGACACCTAATAGTTTTGTAGAGGGGTCAGGGGAGATTATTGTGCCATCACTGGCATTTATGGTAAAGGTAAAAGCAGCAAACCTTTGTGTTGGTGAGAATAACAACATTTTAGTTTTTTGGTATTTAGTATCAATCAATGTTCAGAGAGCCAGTTTTCTATAGTATTAAAGGTGGACTGGGTAGCAGACCATAAATCTGTAGGAGATGTAGCTGAGCAAATCAGGGTGGAGTCATTAGCATATTGGATACAGCTGACATTTGGGATGACAGTATGCAAGTCATTAATAAAGATGGAAAACAGTAGGGGCCCTAGTATGGAGCCTTGTGATACTCCAAGGGTGTTAGGTAGTAGGTTAAAGAGCTTGATCTGCCAAAAAACACCCTGCTGTCTCCCATTGAGGTAGAATTTAAACCATTGAAGGGCTTTAGAATCTAGACAGAACGTTTGAAGGGTGTGAATCAGAAGTTGGTGGTCAACCATGTCAAATGCCTTGGAAAGATCCAAGAAGATGGTTGAGGATATGTGATTATTGTTACGATTATTGTCTATGGTATTGGTAAAAGCTAGTAGGGCTGAAGTAGTGCTATGGTGTGGACGGAAGCCGTGTTGGGTATCTGCTATGAGGTGATTCTGGATTATGTGGTGCATGAGTTATTTGTGTATACATTTTTCCATAATCTTTGCAAGTGGAGAGAGTATAGCTATTGGTCTATAATTGGTGAATTCAGTGGAGGAGCCTCCTTTATGTAGTGGGATTATCTAGGATATTTTCCAAATCGTGGGAATTTTAGCCTCTGCTATTGTATGATTAATTAGTATTGATACTGGGTAGGCAGTAGCATCAGCTGATTTTTGAAGGCACTCGGTGGGGAGTTGATCAGCAGAGAGTGTGGTGGGTTTTAATTTTTTGATCAAGGTACGGATAAGTGACGTGGACACTGGTTGGAAGCTGAATGAGAGTAGGTTCATAGGGATGGTACTATCAAGGCCAGGGGAGCTAGGAGGTAATTGGCTAGCTAGGGCTTGAATTGTTTCTGTAAAGAAACAGTTAAAATTATCTTGTGGTCTCATTTTTTTTATATCACAAAAACCTGGCATTTTAACAGGGGTGTGTAAACTTTTTATAGCCACTGTATATATGATAATGCCATTCTTGGTTTTATATTCCTAATCCCAGAGCTAACACAAAGAGAAGGCATAGCCAACTTTCATAAGATGCTACTCTGATGTTTCTGCAACCCTGCCCCTCTTTATTTGACTGCACATTCTCTAACACTGCATGCACTCTCTGCACAAAGTGAAGGGGTCAATCATAAATATAGAATAATGAACGCTGGCTCCTGGTCATGTCTAGTGCTGATAACAGTTTCAGACGTGAGCTTTGTTTGTTTCAATATTAATTATCTTTTAAACTTGGATTTTAAATGCATATTTTGGGCTACAGATGTTACTTTAGAAAGAACTAATCTTTGGGAAACAAATAATGAAGCACTGATACCCAAAATAACTATCCAAACATTTATTTTACTGTGTGAATGCATGGATAAGGAGCATAACAGGATCAGAAAGGCTCCCTGCAGGGATTACACAAACTGCAGCATGAAGACACTGAAGAAATACCCTTGGGTGGTCACATCTATACATGAATTAATAGTAGAGATCATGTATTACCATAGACCACCAACAGATAGTATCAAGACATGAAATCCAGCTCGGTCCAAAACTCTGCAAATATTAACAGCTTTGAAAGCTTAGGGACTGATGTGGATTAATGGGCTGGTGAAAATGAAACAAGGTATGATTTTTCTTATTCATGCAGTTGCAAATTATATAACTAAGAAATCTGAACAGGACAAACAACCTGAAAACAGATGGTCCCTTGAGGATGTTGAGAGCATATATATCCTTACAATTATGATTTCCCAGGATCCTTAACTTCTCATAAACATATACCCATTTTCAAAGGCTGCATCAGACTTTTAAAGCCAAACCTTCCCTTAATTTACACAGGGCATAATTATTCATTATGCAGCTCTTAGGTATTGATATAAATAATGCCTCTCATCAGTATATTTGCCTGGACCCATGTGAAGCATAGGGATGCAACTATATTTTAAGACCATGGTTACGTTATCCAACGAGTGGCACACCATCCAAAGGTTTACATGCCTGCAAACAAACTAGTGCCAGAGAGGGAATTAAAGCAGTAGCTGTCTAGCTAGCAGACTTAAAAATCTTCAGGGAGAATGCATCTCAAGTTCTGGATGATATACTTCTAGTAAACCAATGTCTACAGAAAGCAAAATTGCAGCAGCATCTAAAGAGATGGACTAGACAGACTGCCATGGAGAAAGAGCAGATTTAATATCAAGGAACCTCTTTGATTGGCTGTCATGTTGGGTTTATCCTCTCCACCAATAAGCATTCTTCATCATTTTTTCCAGCAGTTCCTGCATTTGGGGTTGGACATATACCCATGATGCACACTCTGTAATTTCATGAGTTAACTACATAAGTGTGCTAATTTCACACATGCCCATTTCTTTTTTGACATGCCTGCAGTTTGAAATTTGATCAGCCAATAAAACCGTGCTGGGTTTACATGCTGTTTTCCGACACTCTGTCTGTAACATTTGAGAACTTTTTTGTACCCTGACCCACATATGATTATCACCCCCCCCCCCAGTGGATCCCACTGATCTACTGGCTCCCCTTGGGTTGAGATCCCAACAGCTCATTTGTTCCCCAAGAGTGACAGTTGATTTAAAGGTGTAAAGCTCAGGGAATTTAATGATACAGCTGTTTCCCTACCCATGTTCAATGGATTTGATATCCAAAAGGGCATTGTTCAAGGCTGTCACATGTTCCTGTCTGCAATAAAAACCCACATATATCCTGATACCTTTGATGTGTGTGTGTGTGTGTGTGTGTGTGTGTGTGTGTGTGTGTGTGTGTGTGTGTGTGTGTGTGTGTGTGTATATATATATAGATCTCCTTTTCTTTGTCGAAATTTCATTAGTTTGAAAAAGAAAAGTAAATGCCCACTTCAATGAAAGTGCACTTTTGCTAAAGCCTAGTCACCAGATCAGGTAACTAAAAATAAAAAATCACCCCCCTGCACCCCGCATCCCCCCTACTTAAGTATACCAACTCCAAGATCGCACTACAGTGAGGAAAAAGGAATAGTCCCATTCCATGCTGTATTGTGATCTCCGTATTTAGTTTTCAAAGTTTTAGTACTTCGAACAACTGGTCTCGACCAAGTGGGTTTCAAAGTACTGAAACTTCATACAAATGAAGTAAACCCATATATATATATATATATATATATATATATATATATATATATATATATATATATATAAATGTGTGTGCGTGTGTTTTTTTTTACTATTTCATTGTTCTATTATCTGTTGTTGACCATGTTAATCCATTGGACTTATGACCTGTTTTCAATGAAGACCTAGGGTGGTATTTATACTTCTAGGGGAAATTTTGCCAAGGCATCATGGAACTGACCCTACTCTTTTCTATAGGTGCCACTGGAGCTTTTACATCCACCTGAACTACTACCAACTCAAGCAGATGGGGCCTCAATTTAACATGTCATCTGCGGGACAGCACACAAAGGAGTATAGCACTCCCCTAGTACTGCACTGCAGTGTCAGCATGATACCACAAACTGTACCACAGTGCCAGCAATTTGAAAATTAATCAAAATACTTGTAGTAGTGGGAATAGAACCCATAGCCTTCTGATCTTACAGCACCAAAGGCAAGTGCGTCACCTTTTGAGCCACTAACACTGCATCTCTGATCTCTGGCAGGGAGCCCAAACAGATCATGCATTCCTAGGCTCAAACACTTTGGGCATGAGATTGAGACCTGGGTTCCACATGGGTTTATGGGTCCTTTGTGATGTTATTTACTTCTGCAGTCCTCTAATTTTCTGGGAAGTTAGTGTCTGGTGTTCAGGTGAGAAGGGCTGATTTAAGTACTAATTTGTCTGAAGGGGATCCTGGTTTTCTAAGAATCTCCCCCCACCCAGATCAGGGAACTATCTCCATTTTTATTGGCTTCTTTCCATCTTATGCTCATTAAGGGATTATTTCTTGGTTTTCTGGTGGAGAATATAGGTCTCCGCACTGCAGGATCCCTTATTTTTTCACCAGGAAAAAGGGCTTTTGCAGTTATTATTCTTATGAAAAACAGTATGGTTAACCTCACCTGGCAATACAAGTTCCCACAGAGGACAAAGTGGCCTTTGGATGCCAGCTTGTGATCAATATTTGAAGGTTGGGTGACTCCATCAAGCAGTACTGGCCATTTTTGGGGGAAAATCATAATGGAGTTTTAGGGAGTATTTTCCTCTTTGTGAAGTTTCTTTCCCCTGGCTGTTCCATGACACTTTTTGAAAGGGGCATCATTTTAACCTTCAGTTACTGCTGTAGCTGAGGAGACACCATGGATAATTCTTGCCTTAGGTGGTTTGAGGATCCCATTTATGTGTCCAGATAGCCACTGCCTTGAGGGAAAGGTTTAAGTAATATTTATTACCTGGTTTATACATATTCTTCTGGGTTTACAGGGGCTTTGTGGAAAATATGCTATTTGCTTGGAATCTTTCATTTATAATTGAACTTGAGTGTTTTTTTTTTTTCAGGAAGTGGGGAGGAGGGAGCGTTCATTTTTTTTTTTTTTTTTTGGATTGGAGAATTTTTCTTTTATAACTGAATTGGATTCTTTTGTGGGGGGGTCTTTCATATAAAATTGAACTGAGTTTTTTTTTTTTTTTTTTTTTTGTGAGGGATTTTTTCTTTTATAAATGAGCTGTATTTTTTTGTATGTAATGCATGTATGCAGCATGCCTCACATTATATGCCTGCAAGGAAAAAAAAACTTAGTATAATAACCTGTTTAAATACTGGATACATCCCTGGGGTAACTTTGTCTTACAGAGGGTACATAAAGGAGAACAGTTAATTGTCCTTAAGAAAATAAATTTGGAAGAAGGTTATGAATTTTAAGGTACTCAAAGATAGGAAATAAAATATTGTTATACTCAAGGGTCAAGGATAAAGGTTTAGAGTTCCCACCTCTTATTTTTTTTAACCCTGATATGGCAGTGGAGTACCAGAGGTGGTGGAAGTAGAAAAGTTTTCTAACTTTATGGAAGATTGAATAATATTACCTTTAATCTAAGTACTGATAATTTTAGCCTACTAGTGAAAATGGGTAATACATTTGACGAGGGATGGTTTGATATAAGGCAACACCACCTTCACAGTTCAGGATACATTCATATAACATTCCGCTACATATTAGACCTTGGCTAGAATTCACACAATGTATCTGTCAGGTAATTTGATACGAAGATGCTCCACAATGTAAATCCCCATTATCTTAATAATGGACTTCCTTTGAAATCACGTGTATGTTTTCCTATTCTTTAACTTGTAAGATGAATACTGTAATAACATATCTCAGAACATCTGAATATTAAACATCATAGCCCTGTCCTTTAAAATCAAAGGAGAAGGTCAGAAAGAGGGACAGGAGCACTTTATTATTTTTCACACTAAATGGTCTCCATATACTAGACCCATCATAATTAGTATTAAGGAAACTTAGTTTATTTATTTGATAAGATAACCACCCTTAAACATGTCTGACTTTATGAACAATATTAGTAAATATAGGTGAAGCAAAGCTAAATCTGGGAATGACAATCGAGGCTCTATGCCTAATTCATAGCAGTTGAGAGGTATGCCCTTGGTACAGAGGAATTAATAGGGATACATGCATTAGTACATAACCTGTGACATTTAGTATGTAATAACTTGGTTAATGCAAGACATGAGATATTGCAGGCTTTATCTGTTTTATTTTTATGCTGCATAGGAAACCCTAACACATCATGCACATACTAGACTATGAATAAAGCTAAAGGTACCAGTATTGTAAAGGTATAGATACAGATGCAGATAATCACTATGTATATATATATATATATATATATATATATATATATATATATATATATATATATACATATATATATAAAATACTGAATTTGGAAAATGCTTCTTTATGTGTACTGCTGTATGGGGCATGGCAATATGTTTACAGCAGATAGTTAGAAGCAAGGTCTTACTTGCTAACTGATGTTGTTTATAAGGATGTTGCCAGAAAGCAGCAAATCAAGAAGTTAGATCCTCACCAGGACCATCTGAAGAAAGACTGTAGAATGGTGGCTAATTCTGTGGTGTACCTTGTGGAAGTACCTGTTTATAAAGCTGGAAGTAGGGGCCCGTGGGAGTACTATAGCTTTGAACTTTCTTGTTTTTCAAAAGACAGCCTGTATCCTGGAGGGGTTGCATAAACTGAGCTCTATTGAAGCATCTGAAAGTGCTGTGTTCATTTTGTTTTAAACTGGAAGACAAAAGGAGGTTATTTTTATGTATTTTTATTTAGCTATTGATTTTATTGACTGGGGTAATTTGGCAGGGCTGTGGTACCTTTTTTTCAGCTGAGGCATGGGAGAAAAGTTCCAGTTACAAAGTAGAGAATTTTATACAGTAGAGGAAAAACAATATGGACTTATAATAACTGAAAAGCACTATACCATACTATACTAGAGAAAATCTACAGTCAGTAAAATATAGTCATTACATATTAATACATGACAAATTGCCATACACAGTGAGGTTTAAAATGTCAGTTTAGAATTTTACATTCATGTTGAGTGAGCTCTGTAGTCTGACCCACTGCAATAATATTTATAAGGTATTCATATGAGTGTTACTGCTCAGACATTGAGTAACATAGGTATCCGTAATGTGTATGAAGTATGCAATGTGCTGTGGATCTTCTGATATTACCAGCTGAGCTTTACAGAGATTGAGTCTTTATCCCTATATTCCAAAATTGTGAGATGACAATCCTTATAGGAACAGTTCATAGGTGTGTACTAGGCTAATGGCCCTGGAGTCTTTACAAGCCTAGCCCATAGAAGTGCCTTGGCATCGTGCCACGCAACGTTAGTTCCCAGTGCCTCTATCAAGTAGAGCCATTGGAGTTATCCCCGGGGTAAACTTTCTATTTCCCATCCACTCATCAAGATTTCTCTTGAAGAGGGCCAGTGAGTTGCTCTGCTTGACATGTATGGGAAGTCTGTTCCAGGGCATGGGCAGTCTCTGGGTTATGAACCTGCCCCTCCAGCATGTTCTGTTGATTGTGGTAATGAGGATGAGGTTTTTTCTCATGGGTGTTTTATTGTGTAGTTAGTTCACTCCACTTCTCCTGGTCATTAGAGTCAAATGTACTGGATGTTTCACTTCCCACTTATGCCCACATATTCTGAATCCCTGAACTTTGTAGTGTGAACCACAGTCAGAAAACACAGCATCAGGAATCACTTGTCTTGAGAATATAGATTTTAATACACTTATCACATGAGCACTTGTTCAGTTTGTCAGTTTGCTTTTTACAGGGATGCTGAGATAATAATCTAGACATTCAAGATACATGGTTTCTTTAAACTGGTACAAATTTGCACCCTTTCTCTACTATGGACAAATGTAAGCTGCTGAGTTTAGAAATTTGATTTTCAAGGCTGCTGATTAGTTTTATTTTTATGAGACTGTTAGGCAAGATTTGAAATCAGCCCATCTGATATCATATAACAAATCTGAATCTTCTGAGGCATGCTGGTTCTTCTAGAGTGCCGAAGATAATGAGATGTGGCATTTGGATCTGATAGAGAGAGAGAGA
This sequence comes from Protopterus annectens, assembly GCF_019279795.1. NCBI lineage: Eukaryota > Metazoa > Chordata > Ceratodontiformes > Protopteridae > Protopterus > Protopterus annectens. Next base: position 250,296,383 of record NC_056729.1, on the reverse strand, counting down.
GAGAGAGAGAGAGAACTGATGCTTCAATGCCTTTGTGTTTGGGATGTGAATGTGAGGCCAGAGCTCATATCTTTAGATTTCTACTTTGGTTTACTAATCATTGAAAATCTTATCCTTCTTTTTATGTTATGTTAGGCTTGGCTCAGGATTACTGCACAACTAACTGCTTGTTTCTGTAAAGAATGTATTTGATTAATGAATTCCCTGATCTGCATAAGAAGAAATCAAGCTAGTTTTCTTCTTTTCAGTAACTTGTCACAACTACCGTGTAGTCTAACAAAGATGTCTCAAAGTCTTCATTTTCCATTGAAGACTTGTTTTAAAATTTAAATGTTTTATCTTGCAAATGTAGCTCCTGAGTGACATATACAATTTGTTGATAGTTTTATGAATTGTTTTCGGGTACTGTTTGTAATGTTGTTGAGTCCAAACTGATGATTTGGTATCTGATAATACAATGTGTGAAAAACCTTGAACAATGTGTTTCAATTTGTAGTCTATGAACTTGGCCATTGGCTCTGTGACTGAACCACTGGCAGCAACAACAGGACATAAGGGTGGATCCAACACATTTGAGTAAATTTTGAGGATGCCAAAAATCTTTAGAATTCTGGGTTTTTGCACTAAAAAATAATCATACAGGCCTTGAGATATAGTATCACATAACAATAGGTCATCCAAGAACACTTTGTTTGGCCTGTAAGCAATATTGATCTTGTTTATAGAGACCATACAGTATACCTCCTCGTCATTCAACAATCTATAAATTCAACTTGTGTAGTCCTTCCAGTCCATAATAACTACCCCCCTTCCCTTATCAGGTTTCATGCACCTGATGTTCTTGTCATTAATGATACTTTTAGAATATCCCTGTCAGACTTGGAAAAATTATAAAATTTCTTCCTGTTCTTTCCATTGAATAGTTCTCTAATTTCTTTCTCACAAGACTTTTCAAAAACTTGTATGACAAGGTGCAGTGAGGGGTTAGACAAACTCTTCCTCCTAAAATCATTCAAAGAGGAATCAGATTCACCAGACAGTACATGAAAGTTGAGTTTATGTGAAAAAAGTTTTTAATCAAGTACGGTGTCTACCATATTGGCCCAGGATGCTGGTATAAAATTAAATCCTTTACGGAAAAGATTGTGATGTTCAGGGTCTTTGGCTTCCTGTTCAGTTGTTTGTTCTTTATTTGGATTTCTGTTCCAGTTCCAGATACTTCTCGGCTTTCTGTGGATTATGGGCTTTGCTCCGAGTATTCCCTGGTGGGTCAGCCTTTGACTCACAGGAATTGTTTCATGATGCCCCCACTTTTAGCACATATGAACTTGTGGGAAATTTGGCTTTGCTTATTTAGCAGTTTAACACAGGCCTTGTCTCAATTTAAGCATGATAATGTTACAAATGTTGCTGGTAATAATGTGGAAGACACTATTCAACTATCATTAGGACCAGGTATTGCAGTGAATGACCAGCATAATAAACAGCAGCAGGTGATACAGACATCAGGCTCATAGGATTTTTTATCCACATCTCAAATGTTTAAATGGTTGGATAAAGTAGAAGTGCAAAAAAAAATGAGTACATACAATCTACTAGTGACCATTATCTTAGCTTACAAGAATAAATTTTGGCTTTAGATAAATCATTGTACAAGTTTAAGTCTCTGCAGTTGGACAATTATTTTTTGAGTGAAAGTTTGAATATACAACATTTCCCTAAACGACTTCGAGTATGGCAATACCCATAGGGGGTTGAAGAAAATTCACCTTTTCACCTCAAGTTATTGGATCTTTCTGATTGTTAAAACCTAGACCTTGCCAAATTATTAATTAAAGAATACGAAAGAGGTATGGTACAATATAAAGAGGAGATTGCAAAATTACTAGCATCTGTTACAGCAGATATTGACTTTCATAAATACAAATCCAGTTTTAACTTAGTGTTTCAACAGATTGATAAATTGGTGCATATTAAGAACAGGAAGGATAACATGCTGCTCAGGGATGACACTGAATATCGTAATAGAACAATGTATCTCAAGCCTCCCAATAGTGGTTGAGACAAGTCAAATAACTGGGTAAGATACAAGGAGTACCTTGTTGACAGTGATGAAGTACATCACAGTGAAGTCCCTTTAGAGGAGGTACCCTTGAGAAGGTCAGAGAGGATACCTAACCAGGAACACTAAACCCATACAAGGACAAGGGAATTTGTACCTGATGAGATCAAGGGGTCATTGGAACAAGATGAACCGGGGTCACTCAGCCAATACGATAAACATCAACGACCACTTTTTTTCCTTCACACCCATGCACAGGTACAGAGAAAATGACTTCTTTCTTTGGTTTCAATATATAGAATTTTTTTGACTTAAACATAGGCCCTGAACATCATAACTTTTTCTTTAAAGGATTTAATTTTTTACCAGCATTGGGCCAACATGCTGGACACCGTACTTGATTTAAAACTTTTTACACGTAAACTCAACTTTCATGTACTGTTTGGTAAATCTGATTCCTCTTTGAAGGAGTTTAGGCGGAGGGTTTTTGACTAACTCCCCACTGCACCTTGTGAGAAAGAAATTAGAGAAATATTCAATGGAAAGAACAGGAATACATTTTATAATCTTTCCAAGATGGACAGGGTTATTCTAAACAGTGTCATTAACGATAAGAACATCAGGTGCATGAAACCTGATAAGGGAAGGGAATTAGTTATTATGGACTGGATGGACTACTTCTTCTTCTTCTTTCAGCTTTTCCCAGTTAGGGGTCGCCACAGCAGATCTCCTGTCTGCTCATGATTGCCAGTGGAGTTTTACGGTGTTGAGTTGCCAGCTCGGCGCCCAACCTTCCACAGAAGGCACACACACACATGCACTCACACCTAGGGCCAATTTAGAGTGTCCAATCCACCTTTGGGATGTGAGAGGAAACCAGAGCACCCGGAGGAAACCCACGCAACCACAGGGAGGACATGCAGACTCCAAACAGAAGGCACACCAGCTGAGGATTGAACCAGAGAACCTCTTGCTGTGAGGTGGCAATGCTAACCGCTGCACCACCGTGGCCACCCATGGACTACACAATCAAATGTATAGATTGTTGAATGACAAGGATGTGTATTGTATGGTCTGTGTCAATGAGATCAATATTGCTTACAGGGCAATCAGAGTGTTCTTGGATGAACTATTGTTATTTGATACTATATCTCAACGCCTCTACGATTATCTTTTAGTGCAAAAACCCACAATTCCAAAGATTTTCAGCATCCTAAAGGTTCACTCAAATGTGTTGGATCCACCCTTATTTACTATTGCTGTTGCTGGTGGTTCAGTCACAGAGCCAATGGCTAAGTTCATAGACTACAAGTTGAAATACCTTGCTCAAGGTTTTCCACACATTGTTTGTGATTTGTGGTATCTTTTAGATAAACTTCAGAAAATTGCACTGTGTAGTGAATGTCTTCTTGTGACTTGTGATATCCAGAGTTTATACACTGTGATTCCCCATGAGGAAGTTCTGTTATGGTTCGGTGAAACTGTGACACAATACAGTTCTCTTACACTTTCAGACACCACGCTGGTTTGTGATTTCATGGAGGTTGTATTAAACAACTATTTTTGACCTTTGATTGGGGAATTTTACAAACAGCTGAAAGGCGTAGCTATGAGGGCTGCATGTACCCCCCATGTTTACAAACATTGTCTTGCTGAGATGGGAACTAATGATTTTGTTCAAGCTCCCTTTATTCAAAAAATGTGTGGGGTATTTTTGCTATTTGGATGATTTACTGATCCTTTTCTCGGGTACACAGACACAATTGGATACTTTTATGGATGAATTGTAGTGTAGTACCACTTTTTTAAGATTTACCCACCATGCTGACCCAGTTCAGATCCATTACTTAGACAGTGAAATCAAGAAAGACCAGTATGGTGGTATGGACAATGAATTACAGGAAACTCACCTTCTGTAATTCTTTTTTGTTGTACACCAATTGTCACCCTTTCCATCAAAAGAAGGGGATTGTGAAAAGCCAACTTATCAGGATTTCTTGCTGACATCTGATGATAACAACTGTTTAATGCAGTTTGATACCCTTAAATCTACATTTTTGGAAAGAGAGTATCCTGAAACTCTTCTTGATAATCTTCGGAAGGTTGTGTAGGCAGACAAAGACAATAAATATGCACCTATTATTAGGTATGGTCTTGATAATATTAAGTCGAAAGGCAAAATGAATAAAAGTAAGGATACTTTTGGCCACACCAATATGGTTTTGAAGTGGTGTGGAGAAATTCAGCCATCTTACATTGTGATTAGGGACTCAAACAAAATCTTCTTGATTTCCCTTCATTCACCTTTAAGAACAAGCTTAACATAAAACGGTTATTGGAGAAACCGATTGTTTCCAGACAGAGTGTCTCTTGGACTACGACAAAATCTGGATGTTGCCATCAGTGCACTTATATTAAAACCTGTTATGAAGGTGACATAATAGAAGAAAATAGGGGTACGAACATCTGTGGTAAGCTCAATTGCTGATCAGAAAGGTTAGTCTAGTTAGTGAAATGTATGTCATACCCTGCCTTCTATATTGGTAAGACTAAAAGTGCACTTACCAAAAGGATATACCAATACCATACCTCTCAACTGTCCAGATTTTAGCAGAATGTCCAGATTTTTGCCTCATATTTTTGTTTTGCTCCTCATAACATTTTTAATTTTCTGGATATTTGTAGAAAATCACTGAGAGTTGAAATCATGACAGGCAGGAGTTTCTGACTTCATAGCCTTCAGAAAAGGTATGGTAACGCAATACCTTTTATTCTAGTGACTTTCTAAGTTTATAAGTTCATAAGAGCAATATTTAAAATGTGTACCTATTTCTGGGACTTTGTTCCCCCCGTTACTTTTGGCTTTGTCCAGATTTTTTGTGCCCAGAGTTTGAGAGCTATGACCAACACTATTATGGTATATCAAAAAGGGACATGAAGAATGCTTTGAGTAGGCATGTTTTTACATGCTCCAATTTCAAGAAATTCACTTTTTTGGGGCTTGAACAAGTGGAAGCAGGTGCCTTTAGTGATTGAGAACAGACTCTACATCGTAAGATGTACTGGCAGCTGGCTTTACATGCAGCAAATCCACCCGGACTGGATGACTATATTTCCATTGCTAGTGAACTTAAAGGAAAAGCCAACAGAGTTTGAACAGCATTTTACCACTATCGCTTTTTGTAGTATTTTTCTAGATTTGTTTTAGCCATTTTTACTTAGTTTAATGTGGAAGTTTTTTTTTTTTTGGTTTGTGTACACCTTTAAGAACTTTCCCCAGCTTTGTTCAGCCTGCTTGTTAATTGACAGTTCCTGTGGGTGTGGTTTTACTTCTCTGAGCTTTTAAATTCAATGTTTACAGGAGTTTTTATGATTCTGAAGAAGTCTTTGTTTAGATGAAAGTGCTTAACCGTGAATTGCAGTGGTTTTACCAATAAATTATTGTTTCTTTCTACAACAACTGTGAACTAGAGTGGTTTCTACCATTGCTGGATTCATTTGCTGTGGACTTTGGCTTCCTGGTCACTTGTTTGTACTTGGCTTGGACTTCTGCTCCAGTTCCAGGTAATTTTTGGCTTTTTCTAGATTGAGATCAAAATGACATAAAAGGTACTGTACAGCTGCTTTCTCATACCCTTCATATGAATAATCCACCTCACTCAAAGCATGTGTCATGACACTCAACTGTATGACTTTTTAGGCAGATTTTCCAGGTGAAACTCAGGCTCTTTACAAGGTCCCCATCTCAATTTCTCTTTTTGCATCTTTTGTATGGCAGCATTGTATTAATGTCATAAATGTTAAATACCTATGACTCATGATCTGTGCCTGCCTCGACATTATGAGATATATGAGCAGGACTGCATGTGTTTATAAAGATGGCTCCACTTTTTAACTCTGGAAAGTTACAGGACTATCATGGCATTTATAATCATAAGATCATAGGATCCTAGGAAGTTACTAGGCTAATGGCCCGAGAGCCCTTACAAACCTACTAGCCTAGCCAAATTTTACCCTTGTTACCATGATCAGTACTTATTTCCCCTGTCCAAGAGGGACACAGGTAGAATCCCCGGGGTGAATTTACAGTTACCCATCCAATCATCCAGACTATGTTTGAAGAGGGCAAATGAGGTGTTCTGTTTGATGTGAAGTGGGAGTCTTCTCCAAAGGTGTAGTAACCTCTGGGAGACAAACCTGTCCCTCCACCAGGTTCTCTTGATGTCACATACCATGTTTAGGTCTTTAAAGCGAGTAACTCATGTGCCATTTGACTTGCGTATGTGCAGTATTTCCAATAAGACAGGGTTAGAGCTCGCCTTATATGCAAGGCGGAGATTGCCTCTGAGTAGTCTGTATGAAACAGAATAAAGTGACAGTGATTTCAGCCAATCCACATAGGATAGCTGTTGAAGACCTTGAATTTTGTTTGTGCGGAACCTTTGTGGTCTTTTCAATTGCTGCAGGTGCTTTGAAATGCACATGCCAAAAGGGGCATTAAACTCAATTATGACCTAATGAGTGAAGAGTACAGGGAGGTTATAACTTCACTTTTTCTCAAGGCAATGCCTTTACTTATGAGGTGAGCATTGCAAAATGCCCTTCTTACCACACTGGAGACATGGTAATTAAAGGCAAGGTTGCTCTCAACCTGAGTGCCCAGATCTCTCACCACTGAGTGCATGATTAGGGTATTGCCATTGATGTGGTAATTTGCAGGAACATCGCTCTTGCCGAAAGGGATGATAATACAATTTTTTTGCAGTGAGTTTGAGGGCTGAAAGGGATGATAATACATTTTTTGCAGTGAGTTTGAGGCCATGACTTTGGCACCAATCATTTGTTTGCATAAGACCTTCTTGAAGGATGTTGACATCATTTGGAGATTTTATGACCACACCCAGTTTGCAGTCATCAGCAAACGTTGTCAGCCATAGTCCCTTGGATTTAGCTTGTACTTTGGAGAAATAGATTTCAAACAGTAGAGGTCCCAGGACTGATCCTTGTGGAACACCACTGGTAAGGAGTCTGCTGTTGGAGGAGGATTCCCCTATTTTGACTGTATGGGTTCTATCAGAGAGCCAGTTCGCAACCCACCTTATGATATAAGGGTTGATGTCTAGCTGTGGGAGTTTGTCAATGATGCCTAAATGAGTGATAGTGTCAAATGCTTTAGCCATGTCTAGATAGGCTGTATGCACAGATTTCCCCTCATCCAGGGCCCTTTTGGCTGCCTCAAAGAAGTCCAGCAGGATTAACAAGCATGATCGCCCCTTGAGAAATCCAAACTAGGTAGGCTCTAGTATTTGAAGATTACCTAATCACAGCAGTAACAGCCAGAAGGTAGACATGTAAAGTTCTAACACTATGTGAGTGTTGCACACAGATGGAGTGTAAATTATTGGGATGCATAACAGAGAATAAGGTAAGGTAAACTGGGGTGCCTGATCCCCGTGCTGTGGTGGATCTCTCCTGTTGCATGTTCATGGCAGATGTTGCAGACTTGTGGGCATATTAGCTTGGGTTCAGGGGGTCATTTTCCTTGCTGCCACCACTTTATTGCTTTGTGGTATTGGGAAGTGGTTCTTAAACCCCTGATAAAGAGTTTATTGTAGGATTATCACAAGTTATTTTCCCACCCCCCACCCCACAGCAAGTCTGGAATGGCATATTTCAAACTAAGCTTAGTATGTGATTCAGAAAAGAGCATGAACTATTTGCATACCCCCATCATGCCTCGTGCTGATCACAGACGTAATTACACACATGGTTAGGAGGGGTGATAACCTGCACATTATTAGGCAGTAGTAGATCCAGTGGACAATGAGCATCTTATCAGGGATTGGACCAATAAACATTTAAAAGATCAAGTTCAAAGCACAAACTTAAATGACAAAGCCAGAAGACAACAAGCTTGTAGTATAACATCTGATGGCCAGTTTTGCAATTTGTTGTAAATAAAAAAGAATATATATATATATATATATATATATATATATATATATATATATATATATATATATATATATATATGTATATATATATATATATATATATATGTTTATTAAGTAAAATAAAAAAGAAACAAAGGTATTCTAGTGTGCATGCTGTCTGCAGATCACATGCAGTTACTCTACCATGCCATCATCTCTCCTTGTCTGTTATCCCCTACAATCTTCTATTTACTTCCCCAAGCAGCATCCCATTTCTTCTTTAGTTTTTTTTTTTCACAGCACCCATTATCTTTACTCAGGGCTATATTCCTTCAATGCTATGCTATCTTTTCTTACTTAACACCACCAATATCCCTACTTTCTGTCCCCTTGCAATTTCCTTTTCATCCACACTACCATTAATATTTCCCTCCATTCTTCTCTCCCCATAACCCAATTCTTAATTCACTTTTATGTACACAGCACCTGCTTTTCTTTAACCTCTCTGTTATATAGCTTGCTACATATTGCTCTCATTTTCTTCGATCATGTCTGCAGCAATTTATATTCTCATTATATATGGTGATTGTCTACTTCTTTTCCGACACACCTGTTGTAGTCTGTGCTGTCCCATTAGTCTATCCTGCCTTACACTTTGGCCTTTTCTACCATCAGTGTAATAGCCTCATATGCTGATCTTCACTGGCCTTGATATTTCATAAACTTTCCCATCGCCCATGCTTCTATCCACTTTCCATCACGGTCCTATACCCTACTTTCCTTTGTCCATTTAATCTACGCTTACTGAAACCTGGTACTTCTTCCTTCTCCCTCAAATTCCTATATATCTGCCCTATCCTCTCTTTTTCTGAACTCCACCAATCACTCCACCTTCCTCTAGTACCTTGCATCCTACCCTGTCCATTTTAGCTTTTACATCTTACACCAGCTCAAAAAATTTACAAACAATATTTACCTGAGAATCTCCTATTAACCTTAAAAATAGTGTACTAAAACTTGCTGCATATATTCTAGCCATAATCTTCACATCATCACTGCATAAATAAATTGGTCTGTGATTCGCTAGGACCTCCTTTCCTCCTTTCCTTTTGTGTAATATCACCATCTCCACCTACCACACTGATTTTGGTACCTGTTCTTCTTTATCAGTTCTTTTAAACAAATTTACCATATATTGTTCTGCCTACAGTCATACCAGCCTGTAATAATCCACTGAAAAAATACTTGATCCATCTGCTTTACCTTTCCTCATGGGTTTATGATGACTCAAAATTACTGTTCACAAAACTGCAAGTTCCCGAGTCTGTTTTCGCGAAAGTGCATTTATCCGAAAATGCACTTTTGTGAAAATGGAGTCACCAAAACAAAAAATATAAGAAATAAAAATACGCTAAACACATTCATATAGGAGGGCAAGCCCCCCCTGCCCCCCCATGTGGGGATATATGCCCTCCACATCCCCGCTACTTATATATACTAACTCCGAGATCACACTACAGTAGAGAAAAGGGAATATTTCTGTACCCTCACTGTACTGCAATCTACAACAAGCTCCCCTGCCATACACCACTGAGGAAACACTGTACCTGCACCACCACAGGATCCCAGAACCAGTGACCTCTCTTCGCTAAACCAATTTTCGTGAAATTGCATTTTCGAATAAATGCATTTCACGAAAATGGACTCAGGAAATTGAAGTTCGCTGAACTGTAATTTCGATGGGTCAAAGTAGACTCTTCCTCATACATCTAATTACTGCTGCCACATCCACCATACAATGCTCATCTCTTTGTGTATCTATTAACTGTCTCCATCTATGACTTCTGTCCCTTCCAATTTTCAAGTTTTACCTCCCCTGGTTGTCTTTATATGAACAAATAATCACAGACTTTAATAAATTTCACAATTATCTCTAATCTAAGTAACTGTCCTAGCTTGCTCTGTCTCCACCCTAGCTCTCAAGGTTGAGATGGAATCTGATTAATTGGAGAGCTGCAGATTAAATAGAGTGTTTATAAAGGATGTTTCCAAAGTTTCATAGCTGGACAATGGCATTGTCTGGTATCAAAATGGTAAGATCACAGGAGGAATTTAATAAAGCCTAGATGGACTTACTTGCTGTGTTGGCATAGTGGCATAGCGCTTACATGGAAGTAAGCCGATGTTCGATTCAGTTCAGTTCGATTAAGCTGAGGGGTGTGCACAAGTATACAAACACAGAAGTGTCTGTGGCATAGAGGTCACCTCAGAAGCAGGTGAAATGCATGCAAATGAGGCAGGTAGAGTGATCCAGCAAGCAGACAGGCAGTCGTGCAGACCCTGAATTGGTGTCCGTAATGTACACAGAAAATGTCTGTGTACAGGATGTAAAAATTACACCAGGGGCTGTAAAAGTGTAGTTAAAGTAGCAGAAATAGTAAAGTGGGCACAGATATGTGCATAAGTAACCCCTGTGTCCAAAACCATATGGAAAATAATGTAAAATAAATTTTTCTTTTAATACCCTGGGTATGTTTGCATGGTGCTCTGCAGTGCACAAACATGCCATTATGGAAATATATATATATATATATATATTGTAAAAAACAGAATTTATGAGTATGTAACAGTAATGCATTACAGGACCCTGTGTGGAATATGTACAATATAGGACTTCTGTGGTTGCTAATGAGGCATGGCCTGAAACTGTGTAGTTACCAGATACTGTGCAATGATCTGTATGCAAATGAGCTGAGTTACCAAATAACATAAATGGCTATCTGTGTCCGCAGATCCCAGCCGTGTAGGCACAGAACCATGTTGGTCTCCACAGAAGAGGTAGCTGACATCAAAGGGGGGGGGTATCCGCAAACCTTTAAGCTCACTGGAGCTCATTGGCACCTGTATGAGTGGCGCGCCCCTCTGCTCAGGTTTGTGTGATGAGCTGCAGTGCTCAGCAAAGAAGGCTGCTAAAAAACAAATTGACTGAAAAAAACAATGATCTATTAATTACTGATGAGTCCTGTTTCACTTAAACTAGGGCCATTAAACCCCTTAATAATGCACTTGACAGGTGGAATGCATCATAGCTAGCCAATCCCACAGACTACACCTACAGCAGAGCAGTATAAAGTATGCATACTCCCTACAATCTGATTTTCCCCCATGTTCTGCACCATTGGAGTGCAGACTTGGGAATTTTAACCTAGGGAATGCTAGGGGCTGCTGCAGGTCTGCTACATATGTATGCCCTAGATGCTGAGGGCAATGCAGCTGTTGCTGATGCTGACCATAGGGCTAGCTTGAGACGGAGAAGAGTGTTCAGGCCCAGGGTAACCTACTAGAAGCTACATGACCTGGAGATTGTAGAGTGTTACAGAGTGGACAGGGGCATACAGAAACATGATGGGGGTCTCACAGGCATCTGCTTTCAAGGCACTCCACCAGTTCCTGGATGCCATGCTACCACATGCCAGTGAACACATTTATTTTCCCCACACCCCTGAGGAGAGGGGCATCAGTATGTGACTCTTCTACCATGCAGCACACTACCCTAAGGTACTGGGTGCCATAGATTGCAATTGTGTACACATCAAGGCACCACCCAGTGAAGAGGGTAAAATCTACATCAACCACAAGGGGTACCACCCCATCAATTGCCAGGTCGTGTGCAATTGCCAGGACATTATCATGAATGTGTGTGCTGCCAGCCCTGGCAATTATCACGATTCAAATATCTGGTATGCATCACAACTGTATCAGATGTTTGCTAGGGGGGACATCCCACATGGCCATTTACTTGGGGATGCTAGTTACACACTGGAACCATGGATGATGACACCCATCAGAAATGCGCACACACCCACAGAAGAATACCATAATGAGGCACACACACAAACCAGGAACATCACAGAGTGTGTGTATGGACTGTTGAAGTCACAGTTCCACTGTCTTGATATATCTTGTAGAGCTCTGCAGTACTCTCCAGCCACATGTGCACAGATGTGCACAGTATGTGCCATGCTACACAATATAGTAAAAAACAAACAAAAAAGGCAGACACTGGATTTTTAAGTATAAAAGGTTAGCACTTCCATCAAGTTTTATTCCACTCAACTTCTTCAGACAAAAGTGGAGCAAGACAAACTAGTTTAAATACCACACCTAAAAGGTCACATGGCATACTCATCCATTAATTCTTAAAAATATGCAGATATATTTAGCATTAAATAAAGTGCCACTTATATCTTTAAAAACGTATTAACACTTAAGGCATACAACCTAAATACACATTCACTAAACTACCTAAGTAGAAATTCATAAATCATTGCTCCACTTTTGTCTGAAGAAGTTGAGTGGAATAAAACTTGATGAAAGTACTAGCCTTTTTTGTTTGTTTTTTACAAGTTTGTTTTTGGCTTTGTTTGTTTTTTGGAGATGCTACACAACATGATCCTGTGGAAACAGCTGCAGCAGGATCAGCAAAGGGAAGGCATACACAGCCCCCACCCACCAGGGCATAGGTCACCACAACCGCACCCATAAGGGGACTCGGAGGAGGAACCCCCTGAGGCTGTACCTATAGGCAGATGTAGGCATGCCCAATATGCCCTGGCCTTGGTAAAGAGACAATGCATAGCACATGCACTGACAACCTGGGGCCCAAGGGACTGACACTATACTCCGACTGGCATATCAGTAAAATGATGTCCTCTAGCCCACACAACCTGTAACTCACCATGCATTGGCTGTGGACTGTGTGCATCAGTCAGAGTCATCCCCAAACTACAGGTCTGTCAACTGCTTCATTTGCAAGGTAAGTCACTCTCCTGTACACCACTTGTAAAGGGTACTACAATATGGTAGTATAGGTATGGACCTACAGTATGTATGCTAGGGAATATAGTGGGCTATATATAGTGTGTTACTGGGCTACTTGCAGAGATCTATAGTGAGCTACTGGACTACTTGTACAGATCTAACAGCCACTTGGGACAACAGATACTCTGTTCACTAGTATGTGCTCTATAATAGCTGCTAGGCCACATGGCTGAAAACTTCATGACAGTCGTCCAGGGAGATGCCTAACGGTGGGTTTACAGGACAGTTGCATGACTGTCTATGCCAGCAGAACATAGGATGGTAATTCCCCACCCCAAACACATCGGTGTTAACATACAACTGATGTAACAGTAAGTCTGCAGTGATATACCAGCAGACCAGAAAATTCCTCTATCTCGTTGATAGTGTGAGGAAGGAGACCTCTTTGTCTGGTAGGTGGTGTGGCTCAGTGGGCCAGGAACAGTAGCATGTATGATGGTGCTGATGGCTCGAATCTGGCAGCATCCAGCATCTTTTGCATGTGAGGTACTGATATGGTGATAATCCCACAGACTGTCATAACCCCTCAATCTGTTACTGCAAGAAAGCTGGGCAAACCACAGTGAATGGGAGCACAAACAGCTATACCTACAAACAGACTTTATAAACACCTTGAGTAGCCTAGCAGGTGGCTTGTATAACAGCAGACTGCAACAGTTCAAATTAGCTGCAGGATGTAAAGGCCATCAGTTAAATGTGTTAGTAGGTACAATACGTCCGTGACTGATGTACATTATAGCACCGTGAAACCACAAATGTATGAGGAATACAGCAGACATATGGGGCAAAATGCTGGACATTCTGCAAAAACAGGGAGAGGTATGCAGATTGTCATCCTGTGTGTGGTGCTTCACCATGTACTCCGGTCATATCATACCTTTCAACCTCTTACAGCAGGAAATCTCGTCAAATAAAGTGAATAAAAGTGGGACAAAGGCCCACAACTTGGTACAGGTTTTAAATATTTGCTCCTAGAAATGTAGGATGTTAATAGAATAACAGGTGCTGCATTAGCATGACTCCCCTGCTGTGCATGGAGTCTGAAACTCAAATTTCCGTCATTATTTATTTACTTCAATCTCGACTGATTTGCCACTAATTTGACAGAAAACCACACTATGTGAAACTGACCAAAATATGCGTCAAAAGTCTGGACGGTTTGTGATGCTCTCTACAGTTCTGAAGTCTGAGTCACATATTGAGGTCATCAAATAGCTGGGGAATGCCTTGGACAATATCAGGCAACTGCAGTACTATGGTAACAAGTTCAGCAGCCTATGGCCTGCAGCCCACAATAATCCCAGACTGGAGTACAGGTAGTTGTGGCCTGGAGTCACCTTGTAAGAACTGACAATCACACTGGGCATGCTCCTACACTTGGCTAACTTGAGCCCAAGTCTGTTGCCTCTACCACCCAAAGACCTGCTATGTGGAAATATGTCCATGCATACATACATACATACATACATACATACATACAGCTACGTGTATATATCTGTCTCTCCTTATCCCCTCACACTTGATTAGTGTCTGTATCAGTACGTGCCACATATGTATACGATAACAAGATGTATATATAGTTATATAATGTACAGTGACACATAGACTCCCTAAATACTTCTGCATAATACATTTACATTACTGAAACACATAACTACATTTAAGGAGACAACCCTGTTATATACATTGATATAAATATGGTTGGGGATGTACGAATGTTCCCACATACCCCTGAATGCTGGGGTTATCTGCACATACACATCACAACAGCTGTCCGATGGCACCAGACCAAGGGCGCAACAGTACATAATCCACCCACCCACAGACCCCTGAGCCTGCAGACTGTCACACTGCAGACAAACATAGTTAGGCAGGTCATGTAATGTACAATGGGTGCTATGCATTCCTTGGAAAGGCCATATTGTCCCTGACCACATGTCTGCCTATCAAACTGTGAATAGCCACATATTGCCAGACTGACAAGTGTACACACATAGCAGGGATATTACCAGGTATCCCACCTCAATGACACTAGATGCAATAACAGTATCAAGCTGTGTGATGTGTGTGTGTGTGTGTGTGTGTGTGTGTATGTGTGTGTGTGTGTGTGTGTGTGTGTGTGTGTGTGTGTGTGTGTGTGTGTGTGTGTGTGTGTGTGTGTGTGTGTGTGTGTAAATATGTCCCCTTACAGCACTAGAGACATGCCCATGTAGCCTACCCCTGTGCATTGATTATGCATTTTATGGCTCTGTGACTAGCCACTGGCCCTAAATTGCCCTCTTCTACATAAGCATAATTGATGTCCACTACCATCTACAGTTGTAAGTGCAGAATACCCAGGTAACATGTATCAAGGGTGTAGAGTGTGTCACAGGGCATAAAAGCATGATGACGGTGACTGTTCCCATTGTCCCTGACACACTGTTCTAAATATATGCATTTACGAGGCCATGCATGTATACTAGCATACCTTGCTGATGTCATATCTCTGCTGTGCTGCCTTGACATCCTGTGCCACTGCATTGCCACCATGTTCCATAGTTGAACCGCTCTGACTCCTGGGACAAAATTATACACAGGTCCATGACAGACCTGTCATTCTGTAACACTACTGCCAGTGTACCATCAGGCAATAAAGATACACAACATTTGCTGTGTAGTCCTGACACATACCAGCATATGGTCATGGTACCTATCGTGGCCCACAACAACTGCCATGGCATAACACTACTGCACTACACAAACACATGTAAAGTTATATAGTCATCCTATGCATTAGACACATACATGCAGGTCCCCACATCGATGGCATGGATGGCAGGGATGAGGCACAGGTATCATCACATGTACAGGGGGTGGTGTGGGTGTACCAGAGGCCTAGGCTGTGCCAAACAGTTGACAGCATGTGTGTGAGTCAGGAAGGGGTGCTGGTTGCATGGGCCATGGAGATGCTGTGTGTGTCTGTAGGTGACCTGCATGTGACAGTGGTATTGGAGTGTATGCATGTACACAGTCAAGCCCTGTGCTAGCCCTACACATGTGTATGGTGGACAGCTGTGAATCATACATGGTAGAGTGGACAGTTCACTGTCTCCAGCCACAAACACGGGAACTGACTTCACCAGGATCAGCACAGGCAGCACCATGCCCAAGGTCAGATGGGGTGCTAGTACCTGATGGTGACTGCCGTCTGCTGGGCCTGTGTCCCACACATGACCACCCAGGACCACATGCCCATGGCCTTCCACGTTATGCTGTGGACAGCGCATTTTCCTCTCTAGCGCTGGAGGTACTGCCGCTATGGGAATGTGAGTGTGCATGGCTACGTGGACTCCCAGCATATGGTGTTAGTGGTGTATGTCCATATGTCTGATTCCCAACCCCAACCACATGTTCCACCACAGACAACATGCACTCAAAGACAGACACTGTCTCAGCCCAAAGTCTGTCATTACATCAGTGAAATGTTCCATGGCACCACCAATGCAGTGGAAGCAAGCATGAATGTCAGACTGTGCTGCATCCATAACCCTATGCATTCATCTGGCGTTGTGTTCAGATTGTGCTTGTGCCTCCACAACAGCCTGAAACATGTGGCAAGTGACCTATGATGTGACACCTGCAACAGGAGATGGATGGGCATCAGTCCTCCTTCAAGCACCCCTGTCAGTCTGCCTGTGTGGATTGCTAGCTGTCTGGCTATGGCCAGTGTCTACACTCAGTGATGCCATAGTTCTTACACTGTCCTCTCACTGTCCTCTACTATGTCACCACCCTTTGACTGTCCATTATCTGTGGCTGCTGGTGACTGGGTATGTGCGGGCATACTGCCTGTGTGCAGGGACAATGGAGCAGAAGAGGGATGTCAACCTCTGGGACAGATTTAGCCACTGACACCCCCACCTGTGCCTTGCTATGGCCACTATCATCAGAGTCCAATGAGACACTGACATCAGGTCGTGAGAAGGATAGACTCCAACCCCCCTGTTTATCTGTGAGAAGCAAGACAAAAGCAGTACATTACCACCTTCGCTATTATGTACGGTAATCCACACAGACTCATACAGATGAGGATCCACAACTGCATTACATGTCCTACATCTTCTCATATTTGATCCCATGCACAACACACAAACTCACAGCAGCATACACAGACAACCCATGCCATGTATAACATGCATGTCACCTACACCCAGGTAATATTGCCAGTACAATACACCTGTGAGGTATGCAATGTGACAGTGTATGTGATAGAACTACACATCAAACCCAGTACACCTATCCTGACAATGATATGCCAGTTGTAGTAGCACTACCTCAGCTATGTACCTTCTCCCTATTGTTTTTGAATGGGCATCTTGGAGTAATTGCCTCATGTATAGCAGGCTGCATGGTTGTTCATAACTATAAGTGCAAACATGTTAATGTTTGTGCACATACACAACTGTCATTCCCTACACAACTGTCATTCCCTAGGCTATGCACTGTAGTTAACTGCTCTGAAATGGAACATACAATTATTTTACTCTAGCTAAGCACAACAGCTGTGCAAAAGGCAAAATGGCAGCCCCTAACATTCATAGGGTATATATGATCTGTGAAACAACAGTATCACACTTACTGGGTACAGGACCAATCTGACAGATCTATGAAAAGGTGATGGAGAGATATTGTCAGCAACACCAAATGTTGCAGTGTTGTTACAAGGTAATATGTGCATATATCCACAAGTACAGTAGCTAATGTGATACTGACTATATTGTTGACATTCTGAATATGTGAGCACAACTGTGGGTAAAAGTCAACCCCCCCCCCAATGCTGCTAGACCTGACACCCATGCACTGGTCTGTTGAGCCTGTCCCAGTGACTGCTAATGTATTATACTGGTGAACACAGTAAGCTTACCTGGATGCTCCTCTGATGTGGATGCTGTGGCACCCACCTCCAGGATGTATGGGATGACGGTTGGCTGGGAACTGTTGGTTGATCCTAGGTTTGCCAGGAATTTCTCTGTGGCTGAGAGTGGTTTTTATGTTGCAGGCCCTCCACCAGTGGTAGCTCGAACTCTGGCAACAGCAGCTTCTCTTTGACATGCAGCAATGACCATGTCTGTGGCCTGGTATCGAACCTGCTTGTAGGTCATGTCCTGTTGGCCAATATGATTAACAGCCCTCACAAGATCAGCTTACAGTGCTGCCCACTGTTCATGATTTTGGTGACCCCTTCAAAGCAGGATGTGATGGATGACCCTGAGGGCATCCAGTACAATGTCATTTTCTGCAGATGAAAATGGAGGATGTCACCATCAGTACATTGTTCCTGCAAGACAACAAATGGGGAACACATTACAGGACCAGATACATGGATGTCCACTATGTACAGACCCTACACACCCATAATGGCTTGCACTGTCCACTGCTCCCTCACATGTCATACCCTACACTGCTTAGCAACACACTACATGTGTGGCTATCACTAAGATAGTAGCAATACTGGCTAATGTCCCTGTTTTCCCTGTGTGCTGTGACAGATTCTGCTGCATGTCTCTACAGCCATCACTGCAGTGTACTGTGGTGTGTCCCCTACAGGAAAATCCCCACTAATATGTGATACAGCTACTGTCGGACAAATAGCAGCGTGCTATTGCAACAACTATATGGGGACAGTCCAGCAACATCAGTGTGCTACAATGACAGACAGCAATGCAAACCTGCTGTAGTATATATTCCCTGTA
Organism: Protopterus annectens; assembly: GCF_019279795.1. NCBI lineage: Eukaryota > Metazoa > Chordata > Ceratodontiformes > Protopteridae > Protopterus > Protopterus annectens. Next base: position 250,277,772 of record NC_056729.1, on the reverse strand, counting down.
GGCATTGTACCTCTCAACTATGCAGATGTTTGCAGAATGTCACCATGCTTGCATCATAGATCCTTCTTGCACAAAAATGACACAGAATCTGGCACCCATCAGACCCCTCAGACAACACTTATGCTACAGTAATATATGTTACTCTAATCACATTCTTACTTTGTATGGCCAATATGTATACTTTAGCACTGAGTTTGGGCCTTTGTCCCCCTATTAAACATGGCTTTGTTCTGCTCTCTTACTGTAGAAGGTTGAGAGGTATGTTAGGCATAGCTCACAACCACACAGGGAAGAATGTCCACAAAACAGGGACTTAGCCGGAGTACATCAGGGTCATTCAGGGACACTTTTATAATGTTAGTACTATTTATGTATGACATTGGCAGACTGAGATGAGGTGAATTACAGTGCATCATTTGACATTACAGGAGTGTGCACCCTTATTTAGTGTCACTGTGTATTATGTGTAATCCACTATCTTTACCACAACAGCCAACCATTGTAGGTGGGATGGACAGGGCAGAGCAGAGATGTGATTCAAAGCAAAGACAATTGAGAGGCATGCCTGTAGGTGTTGTACAGCAGAGTATCACTGACATGTCATTATCATCAATCTAATACAAGCCTACTGTTTTAATCCCTATTCCCCATACCACCATCCTCCCATCTGCATCCCATTTTATGGAGAAATGTAGTACATACCTGGTACAGTGATGTATTCCTTTTTTTGAAGAGCTCCTCTGCAAATGCTTTGTACATACGCTGTCTGATACGCTATGTGAATAAAACCACATACAGACTTGTTCCCCATAAGTGGTTCCTTGCCTTTTGTAGGTAATGCTGATTAACAGGTAATTGCCTCTGCACCAACCTGTGTCTCAGAATTGTGAATTGCATCCAAAACAGCTGAATTGCACTATTAGCCAATGACATGACACCACACCGCAATATATAAGGCCTTCATGTAGGCCTTGGCCCCTTTCTTAGTTTTTGAGACAGACATTACTGAGGAGTGGAGACTACACCATCACAGAGGGTAAGTACAAATATGGTCCACTGTAGAGATGTATGAAGTATGTCCACAGTTTTGTCTCATATGTTTAGTCAGTGTCCCATGACAGTGTGGTCATCTGGCAGTTCACTGGCAAACATTGTGGGTTGAGGTCAGAAAAGGGAGTGAGATGTGAGTGTCATGCTTCATACCCATCAGAATGGGCATGGTAATGCAGTAGCTGCAATTCTATCAACTTACTTTCTTTGTAGGGGCAAACTGTGAAACATGTACCTATCTCTTGACCTTTGCCCCCCCTTTATGTCTAGTTGTGTGTGGCTCCCTTGTTATAGGGGATTGGGAGGTATGGTCGGTCTGTAGCAGCTATCTTAACATACAGTTATGTATGCTCCAGGCTGCAGAAGCTGCTGCAGCCTATGACACATTGGTGGGAGTGTGAACACTTTGGAGGCCTGGAAGCTGTACATGTAACTGTAGAAGCTGTGTCAGCCCTGTTGTTACAGCAGAGACAGGAAAAGGGTACCCATTACAGTCCAGTCAAGGCATGTGCTTAAGGTACATCTGTTATGCAACAGTGCCAATAGCAGAGTAGTAGGTGACATATAGTTAGGCTATACAAATATTTGCAGTGTGTCCCTACCTGCAGGCTTGTGACTTGCAAAACTGGGTAGCTGATCATTCAGTAGCAGTAACCTATGGGAATTAAAATTGCATGACAGTCATTACTTGCTGTGTTCACAACAATGTGATTGAAGTGCAATACACTGGATTCAAACCCAGGACTGTGTGTAACAAAATGTTCTGTATGCAAGGCATTTACCAGACTGAGCTATTGAGTCAGTGCTACAGCAGGTCTATTTGCCAGATATATACGCTGTGACACATGTTGTCTGCATCCATCACTATGTGCATGGCTTTTAAAAACAGTTGTTCTGCAGCAGGGTCTCATTAGAACATATGTACTCTGTAATTTATGTCTTAGCAGGTGTGTTTGAAGATGTTGCAGGTAAAAAGGAACATTTAACTGCTATCCCAGGCCTCACATACTGCCATTATTATTTATTTGGCTGTCTACTGGTGTATTTTTGCATCAGAGTTCCAGGTACACTCCCATTTGTCACATTAGGTTTGATTTCAGTCTGTCAGTGGCAATCAGTATGTATTCCTGGAAACACCTGTTTTAATTAAGATCTGCGTGGCCTTGTGGGTTAGTGCAGTAGGTTGTAGTTGACAGGGGCCCAAGTTCAAAACATTGCAGTGGTGATTATTTTATATATGTGCCTAACACTGTGAAAAACGCATAGGATCATTGAGGCACATTAAAGCTCATTTAAGCAGATTTGCTCAGTGCAGCATGATGTGGTACTCTGCTTAGCTCCACACAAACCCACGCGAAAAAATTAAAAAGAAAAGAAAAAGAGGGAGCTAGGACAGTGATGAAATGGGGGCAAGCAGGGAGAAAAATAGTGAAAGGCAGGTAGGGATGTGCAAGACAGGTGTTGGGAAGAACCATAGCTTTCCATTTGTACAGCAACAACTGTGCAGTTTGAGAGATTTTGAGGATGAATTTGGACTCTCAAACTCCAGAGAATGGGGTGAGGGCAACATAAATGTGCTGTCAAGCCAGTTGGACCAAATTAGCTGTGTCCAGTGAACACTTGTGAAAAATGGAGAGCTATGTATGGGGCAATATTTTTTTCTGGGAAGGTACTCATTTTATTTTTTTTTTAATAAGGAGAGAGTAGAATGTTGGGGAAGGGATATAGGTACATGTGGGCAGGTACACTGGGTAGGAGAGGATGCAATTGATGACAGATGAGACAGACAAGACAGCAGACAGGGGTGATGTGTGATACACGAGGGGAGGGAATACCTTGGATGGGGAGGGTGTTGTAGAATCCAAAGTGCATGTGCTTCCAGATGGCAGCAGTGTGACTGAAGTCCCCACCCATGGGCAGTCCACACTGCTCCTTCACTGCCCTAAAGGTGGCTGTGCTGGAAGCTGAGCACCAGGGGCACCTGGCCCCACCAGGTTGTAGAGTCTGCCCTCAATCTGGTGCAGGTGATGTTTATAGTCCCTATGAACAATCTTGAAAACCATGGCTGGTAGTTTATCATGGGTTACTACCGCCACTCCGTCACCGCTCCGAGGGAGGAGGGGCCCCATCTCCTGAGGCAGTTCCACCCAAAGGTGGTGTAGGGCCAGCAGAGGGGGCACCAACCACGTGGGTCCCAGATGTGCTGGCACCCGGTGCCATGCCCGGCTGAGGTAGGGTAGGCAGATCATCAGGAATCGGCCTACCCTAATGTGCTGTGGTTATGGAGGTGAAACAATACATTTGGGTTAGTTATGAACAAAACAATTGTTAGTAATAACAGCATGCTAGAACATTTGAAATAAACCCATTACATTTCAATGCATATTATGTGCAACACAACAATGAAAAACAGAACAAGTCAGTATATTAACAGCATGCCAGTAACAGTTACAGCATATGGTCAGTAAAATAGGTAATTCAGCAAGATATGTTAGTATGCAACCATTGTAATACATAACACATGCCCAAAATAAAGTTTATGGAACAACATATGTTAATAGTAAACCATAACCAATGCATAACAATAATAAATATTTGAAGATAGGGGGTGGTGAGAGAGAGAAATACAGTTCATTAATACCATTATGGGCTATATAGTTGACAACAGTACTGCTATCTACTCTACAGGTCTTTCCTTTATTTATGTATAAAAGTGCCCTATAGCTGCTGTAGCACATACATACCTCTCAAGCTATCCACATGGGACAGTATGGGCCATGCAGTAACAACAGCAGGTAGACAACTACACAGAACACTTGCACATCAGGTGGACCTATATAACTACCAAGGTGTACTGTGGGATGATGTAGTGTTACTTTTCTATTTACATAATCATGTCGATGATACATCTGTGACAGAGGGATTATGCAACAGTAATTGCATTCCATGACAGCAGGACACTTGAGAGACATGTATGTGTACAGTACAGACAGTAAACAACTATTATGCCTTGCTTGGCAGGCATGGGGATAGAAGCTGATAGCAGTGACTTCAGAGGACATCCGCATCAAATGTATTAATTGACTGCAGCAACCTTTAACACACACTCCAGGCATGCAGCAATACCAAAAGTTACACATTTTATTTTTATATTTTATTTTATTATTATTACACTTATTTTCTGTATTTTATGTTGTATTTTCACATTCCTGGTAATGATTGTAACAGTCTGTGACATGTAAACACACAATAATGTTCCCATAATATGGGATACCTCACCCATTTACCTGTAGTTCCTACTGAGTCACTGCTGATTACTGACTGACTGATATTTGCCTAGAGCTCACCTGGCACCAAAATATGACCTGCTAATACTGGTACAGTTTTATACTTAACTGCAAAGACAACTGAACACTCATGCATGACATTCAGGTATGACAGAAATACTAGGTAAAGTATACATTACTACATAGAACTCAGGTGTACACAATACATTGTCAGTGTGTTGTAATACCAGTAAGGTAAACAAATAATATCTGATTATGGGTTATAATTTGCAGTCTACAACTAGTACACTGTTATACCTGACTACAGCACTGTACCTCACAACCTGAATGCTTGTAGCTGACATGCAGTGGTGAAAACAAGACAATCCTGCTGTACACAAATTACCTTGGCATTCTTCCTATGGGTCCATGTGTCATTGCAGACCAGTTGTCGTAAGTCATTTCTTAAAATACAACTCTGAACATACACTTATTGCACAACAGACGTTATTAGGTATACCTTCTTGCAGGTACTGATACTATTTCATGTTTTTATTGCAGAATAGTTTTAATAACTGATTCCTTGCAAAACAGCCCTACATCTACAGTCATTGCACAGCAGACTTTATTTGAGATACCTTCAATCAGTTACTGGTATAATTTCTTGTTTTTTTGCAAAACAGTTGTCATTATGCAGGTGTTGCAACACATCTGTAATTCTACAGTTATTGCACTACAAACTTTACTGCATATACTTTATTACAGTTAATGCTTCAGTCTTCCCTGCTTATGGCACTACAGTTGGCAGTGTGCACTTCTTGCAGTACAGGTGTAAGTCCACATTCATTGCAACACAGTCTTTACTGTATATGCCTAATCACAGTTAATGCTTTACTCTTTCTTGCTTATTTGACTATAGATAAAATACATCTGTACTCAACACACTCATGGTGCAACCTGGCCAAGCACCCGGCATTCACTTCAATGTTGCGAGCCCTCTTCTCTGCAGCTGTTGAGAGAGAAGCACACCATTATGCATACTAGTTTAGCAGCTGAAAGGAGAAACCATTGCCAAAATAAATTTATAAATCACCAAAAGGCACTGATAGAAGGGTCACATTGAAGCGTTTATATTTTGTGCGCTGTGTGACTTTGTTTTATATCATTAAAGCCTTCTAACCTGTTGTTGGTGTGACCCTTCTATCAATACCAGTTTAGCACACATTCAATATTAGATATTGGTGAAACACAGGTAATGGTACTTACCTACATGTGGGACATTCCCAGCCTGGAATTCTTGGACCCAGGTGTCCAAAAGAGCCCCCTTCCATCTTTTCAGGTTGTCACAGTGATGATGATACTGCTCATATGTGTGGGGGATACCACTTGCACTGGTCAGGTCCCTTGCCAGATGGTCTCAGGCATCCACCTTACCCTATGAGCCCTGGTAACCTCCCTGGATCAGCTGGCTCTCATGGTTTTTGACAAGGAGTCTGACCATGACCTTGGACTCCTGAATGTCCCAGGGCTGCACACAAATGTGCAAACCTTCTGCAACGCCTGCCATTGAATCCTTCAGAGACAGAACTCCAGCAGATTATACTGTATTCCTGCCTATTGGGCTTAATATAGCCAATTTTCCCACCCTTACATACCACTGGGCAATATTTAAAAATATGGTGCATTGCTTAGCACTCCGCAAACCAGATCAGCTGAGCAGTGCTAAAACCCGTATGCTTGGCATTGCTTAAAAGTGTGCAAAGCAGTCCAGTGATGCCAAGCAGTGCATAAACATTAGCTGCTGTTATATTGTGTTTATGCAGTGCTTAGTAGGTCTTAGCAGAGCTTAGCTGAGCACAGCAGGACAGTATTTAAAAATAATTTGCATAATTTGTATTTCAAACAAAAATATTAACTTGCTCTTCCATGTATTCAAACCCTGTATCTACTGCGCATGAGGCCATAACTCTAACCATTTAGCTACATGGATGTGTGAAACTTTGCTATACCTTTACATATACCTCTGAGCTCCCTTAAAGCAGTGCTGAGCACCGCAGCACACCATGCAAACCCGATCAGCTACAACTAAACTTGACCTTTACAAACTAATTAAATATATCTGGTTTCTATTTTTAGATGTCTGTCAGGTGTCTCAGCACTGCTTAACATGGCTGTGCTCTGCACCATACCGTGCAAACATATTTTTTAAAAAAATAAAACAATGTAATTTATTTTTTTAATACAGTTGGACAGTGCAGGGAGTGTGTTACTCATCTTCTGACACAGCACTACACTCCCTACACTGATTCAAAAACCATGTTCCATGGCTCTCCCTCAGCAATGCTCCAAGATTAATATGCATGGTGTACTGCCGAGGGGGAACCATGTATACAGCCGTGGTAACATTCTGTGTAGGCTCTACACTATGCCTACACAGATGTTATTAAATCTAGGGGCACAACTATTTAACTTAAAGCATAATACTATTTTAAGGTTAGATCCAGGTGGTTAACATATTGAGAATACAATGATAGAAATGATATCTACTGATAAATTCAAAAGATGATTACCTATTGCTCTAGGAAAATGAGTGGGTCAACTTGACCCTAAAATCTCTGATTTTTTTTGTGCTTAAAGAAAGACTGTTGTGCTATAAAACTATGTATAGAATTAAACAGTTTAGACCCATAATAAAGCCTGTGTCAAATGTTGATAAAGGGTATCAGCTGTAGACATACTCTGCCTAAAATGTGGAAAAAGGGTTGCATAACTAATCTTTGTATTAATGATGGCAAAACTGTTAGACGGGAAAACTCTAATCTCTAAAGAATTTTACTGGTAATGTTATCCCTACATTCTACAACGGTACAACTGATGTTTATTAAGTGCAATGCCTTAGCTGATGGCAGAAAACTGCAATGACTATTTGACCCAGGCAGTTTCATAACACTTGTATACAGGCAGTATGTATATAAGAAGAAACATATTATTAACAAAACAGTAGAAGTTGTTTGCATTCATGGGGATAAGAAGCAGTATCCTATTACTCTTCTTCACAAAATGTTTTTCTGAAGATCTTCCATCCTGTTGCTGTCTTCATACCTTTCAATGTCTTACTGCAAGAAATGTAGGCAAAGCCTAGAAAGGGGGGGGGGGGGGACAAAGGGCCAAAAATAGGTTCCATGCATTTTCTGAAGGACATGAAATCTGAACTCAAATATCTATCATTGTTTAGTGACTTCAATCTTTAGTGATTTGCCAGAAAACCATAAACTTTATGTAGACCAGAGCTAAAATATGAGGCAAACTTCTGGGCATTCGAGGAAAATCTGGACAGTTGAGAAGCATGGCTATCTCATTAAATTTAGTACATATAATAATACAGAAGGATATTTCCCACTTTAAGGAGTTTTGGAGACTATGGGAAGAAAATAGTTGTTTTTACACAGTACTTTATCATTTTTGGTGAGGGGAGGGGCCATCAGCTTAATAAGCCTATATATGTGCCTCTGCCTAAAACAGAAAGGGGAGAGCTACAACTACATATATTTATTACAGATTATAAAAACAACAGAAGACCAAGGCATACTCTTAAGGTCCTAATGATACAGACATTTGGCTAAGGATACAATGAGGGAATGAACCTATATCAGCTAAAGAGATATGTTAGAATATATCCCTAACAGAACAAGTAAAATGAAGGGACTTAAACTAAATGCAGTTTGGGACAAACTAAGTTGTCCTGGTCCCTCGAGTAAGGGAGTAAAGGGGTGTGGGGAGGGTATAGTGGTAGAAAGGAAGGTAAGGATTGCAGTTGGCTAGGATAGTGGTTTGTGGTGGTGAAAGGGTTAAGGAGAGAGGGAGATGTAAAAGGAAGTGAGGTAGGAGTAGGTGGGACTTCTGACAGTACTAAGGGTTTGGGATTAGTGGAAATAGGCACATTTGACGTGAGTTGGTGGAGTGATAACTAGCTTACATCCAGACAACCTGTAGGTATCATGGATGAAGGTAAGCCTTGGAGGGTGGGGAGAGGAGGGGTTAGGTGGTCTGGGTCAGTCCCCCCTTTGGTGTTTTCTAGAGGTTAAGTTAAGGGGGAGCTGGAGTCTGGGAATATAGTTTGAGCTTACTGGTAGGAAAGGGTGATAGAGTACTGTGTGTGTGGATGTGTGTGTGGGTGAACGGTTGGGGGGGGTGGACAACAACAGCAAAAAAAAAATAGAATAATATATATATATATATATATATATATATATATATATATATATATATATATATAAAATGAAGTGGCTGTGAGTAGTGCTAGGCTTACCTAGCTGGTTGAAGTTTTTTTCCTTTTTCCCTGTCATCCGCTGGTCTCCTGGGGATTCGTCGGGCCTTGTTTCGTGGGGCCATGCCGATCGAGTGACATCCATGGGCGGAGGCTGGGCCTGTCCTTAGCTCTGTCGGGTAGCAGGCCATTGGTACCATGCGATCGGGGTACATATAAAAAAAAAAAGACGTTCTCCCGGTGGTCATGGTAGACAAAGTGGGTTCCATCAGTGAATCCGGTCCCAGATAGGTTGGGGAGTAGTGATAGATTATCCCCTCATGCTCCCTGGTGGGTTTGTGAGCTGGTTGTGCTCGTTCTGGGATAGATGTTCTCCCGGTGGTCATGGTTGGTGGTAGCGTTGGGGTATAGTGGCAGATCAGCTCCTTGGGGGTCCATCATGTGCCTGGCTTCATTTCGTTGGTGGTAGTGGCAGTGTTTGCGGTTTGCACTCCCTGGGGGGTTCGTGGGTGTCTGTTGTCTTCTCCGGTTCCCCTTCAGGATGGCGACGCGGTCGTTTGGGTGTCTCTCGGGGGCGGAATATCTTATCCCTGGTGGGTTCGTGGGCTGATGTGTCCATGTCGCTTCCCCGGTGGTTGCAGCATGCGTTCAGGGGTCCATTGTCTTTTTCGTCGGTAGTATAGTGGTGGTTGGCGGTCCGTGCTCCCTGGTGGGTTCGTGGGTATCGGTCAGTCTTCTTGGTCCTTCCATCTTCAGGATGGCATCGCTGCCGATCGGGTATCCCTCTGTCCTGGGTTTCGGTGGTGGTGGTGGTGTTATGTCTTCTCCATCCTCCCTGGTGGTGTAGTGGGTTGCTGCTGCCATTCTTTCAGCTGTTAGGTCCTAGCGCTGGTCTGCACATGCACTCTGCATTTAATAACCATTACCTATATGGAGGATCATGCTGGGAGGGAAGGTAAGTGTGTTTAGCCTAGTTTGTGTGAAGGGTGAGGGAATTGTGTGGCTGATTGATAGGGAGATAGTCAGAGGGACTTAAGTAATTATTTTTTTTTCCCCATAGATACATAGGGGGAGGGATATTGATAGGGGATATGCTAAGGTAGGAAGGGATACTAATGGTAGGAGGTGTGGCTGACAGGATGGGTGAAAGGTGATGGTGGGCAGGCAGGGATAAGTTAAGGTGTGGGGGCAAGGCAATACTAGGGGTTGGGGGGAGTAGGGCAGTTGGGCTTATAGAATAGTGCTAAAATTAATTACCAGAGCTAAGGCAGAGGTGGCAAGCAATTGTGGCCCAGGTGGAGGAGCTGTTCCAGGAGGCTGCAACATCGGAGGTGGTACAGCAACCTGAAAAGACCCCAGGTCAAAGAGGTGACACACGGCAGTGAGAACCCCAGCCAGGGGGAAAAAGCAACAGGCATCGCAGCAGGTGATAGCAGTGGAGACACCGATTCCCAGCACATCGCAAGACAAAGGTGCAGGTAATGGTTTTATTATGGCAGCATTGTTGGGGGAGCTAGGGGTTGAGGATTGTGGGGTGGGGAGGGATGATGACTTGTCAGTTGGGGATCTCGGAGGTGGTGTGCAAGGGATAGAGGAGGCACAGAGGCAGCTAGCACAGGGTGTCAGGTACCCAGTTAGAGATGCGATGGGGGGGGTTCCAGTGACAGTTTGGGCTCGGAGGTAGGCTCTGATTTTGGGCTGTGGCCTGGGGATTGGTTGGCTACCCAGTCTTTGGGGCAGGGGACAGGAGCAGTTATTCTGACTCCGCATATTTCGGGTCCGGTTAAGGAAAACATTTGGAAAGGGGAGTATGTGGATTTGTTTGAGCTGATCGATGTGGAAGGGGTCCAATGGCTAGTGGAAGCAGAGTCCTCTAACTGTAAGGACTTGTTAGTGGCCTTAGCAGCATTGGGAAGGCAGAGGGTAGGTAAGCTTCACCCTAGGACATGGGATAATTGGGTGGTTGGCTTTATTTATTTTATGGCAGTGCAGCTGGAGAAGGATGGGTCCTTGGCTCTGCCGCTGCTAGGCTATTTCTTTACCATTAGTGAGGTGCAGCAGTTAAGTCTGGGTAATGCGTGGTTCTAGTATGATCAGTGTTTCCGCAAATGGAAGGCTGTGGACCAGTTGCTTCATTGGGAGGTGCGTCACCCAGATCTATGGTTGGCCACGATGATGGATAGTTATGGGGGCTTTAACAGAAGGTTGAGTGGGCCGGAAACAGTGAGTGTGTGTTGGTCATTTAATAGTGGCTCCTGTTCATGGGTGGGATGCAAATTTGCCCATGTTTGTTGGAGGGGGTCATTTGGCCACTAGCTGTGGTTGGCAGGATTTGTCCTGGAACTCCAATGTTATGGGTCTTGAGGGTGGTTTTGGTGGGCAAGGCTTTCAGCCAGCCTGAGGGAGGGGTAATTTTCATGGGTCTCGGGGATTTGGACTCGGGTTCTTTAGAGGCAGTAGAGGGAGGGGCACCGTTCCCTGTTAAGGTGGAGGTTCTCTGGAGTAAGCTTCATTGGTTTCCTGGCTTGGCCATCAAAAAGGAGATAATACAGGGTTTTCAAGGAGGGTTTCCTATTAAGTCCATAGGGGGAAGGGGTTGGGGGGGGGGTTTGCATGAATTTACGATCTGTTCAAGGTAAAGAGGACATCTTGCAGGCTTTATTGGAGAAAGAGAGTAGGGCAGGGCGGTTATTGGGTCCTTTTGATAGTCCGCCTTTTAGTGCTTACAGGGTGTCACCTTTGGGGTTGGGGCTGAAGAAGCGAGAAGGGGAATTCAGACTGATACATCACTTGTCTTATCCAGAAGGGAATTCAGTAAATTATTTTATTGCAGAAGAGACGGTTAGGGTGCATTACGCTTCCTTAGATGATGCAGTGAAAGTGATTAGGGAATTTAGGGAGCTATGGTTGGTTAAGGTCGACATTGAGTCGGCTTTTCGATTGTTGCCTATTAGGACTGAGGATTGGCCACTATTGGGGATGCGGGTAGGAGATAAGTACTACTTTGATAAAGCTATGCCCATGGGTTGTTCAGTGGCATGTGCAACTTTTGAGAAGTTCAGTACAGTACTGCATTGGATTTGGCAGCAGAAAGTGGGGAATCAAAAGGCAGAGCATCATTTAGATGATTATTTGTTAGTGGGTGAAGGAAGGGTAGGAGCACAGGAGGGTTTGCGGGAGTTTATGATTATGTGTGAGGAGTTAGGGGTACCATTGGCTCAGCATAAGATGGAGGGTTTGTCAAGGCCATTAGAATTTCTTGGATTAACAGTTGATGCAGAGCAGGGACTGTTTTGTTTACCAGAGAATAAAATAGAGAGGCTTAGGTCGGTGATACGTTCGGTATTGGATAAGGATAAGATTCGGATTCATTCAGTTATGGAGTTGTTGGGGCTTTTGAATTTTGCCTGTCGAGCGGTACACCCAGGGTGAGCTTTTTGCAAGTCACCGGCATACTTGCTGAAAGGGGGTAAGAGCAAACACCATTGGGTTAGTGTAACCCAACTGGTGCTGGGGGACTTGGGGTTGTGGAACAGGTTTTTGCAACAATTTAATGGGATATCTTTTTGGCAGTCAGACTGGGTGGGACAGGAGGAACTTCAGTTGTTTACAGATACAGCTGGGGGTGCTGGCATGGGGGCCTATTTTAGGGGTCGGTGGTTTGCGGCTGAATGGCCTCGGGATTGGGAGGAGGTATGGAAGCAGGACATGGCCTTTCTGGAATTGATGCTTATATGGGCAGCTTCGGTGGTGTGGAAGGAGCAATTGAGGGGCAAACATGTAGTTTTTCACTCAGACAATATGGCTGTAGTGAGGGTATTGCAAAAGAAGACAGCTATGTTGGGCTTGTTATTGTTGGCATTACGTAAATTGGTTTTGCAGAGCCTTCTAATAAATTTTTCTTTTACAGGAGTGCATGTGCCTGGAGTAAGGAATGAGATTGCTGATAGCTTGTCCGGATTTCAGTTTTTCAGGTTTCGGGGGTTGGTTCCATGGGCGGAGGAGGTGCCAGAAATCCTGCCAGAGGAGGTGTGGAATCTTGGGTCGATGTAGCCAGGTGGTTTGTACAGCATTCCTGGGCCCCTTCTACAAGGAAGGCGTATGGTAGGGCTCTTTCTGATTTTAATCAGTTTATTTTGCAGCTGCCAGAGGAGGAAGGGGTATGGTCAGAGGAATTACTACTGCGATATGTAGCTCGTGCTTGGGGGTTAGGCAGGGCTTTGCAGATGGTTAAGGTGGATTTGGCTGCGATTAGCATTTTCGCTAAGGTAACGAGGTTGCAGGATTTCACTAAGTCTTGGACATTAGGGCGTAAGTTAAGGGGTTGGGGTAGAATGGTGGTGGAATGTAAGGATATTAGATGACCAATTACGAGGGTTATATTGAAAGTTTTGTTGAAAGGGTTAGGTTTGTTGCAAAAGGGGTCTATGGATTATTTTATGTGGGGTACACTATGTACATGGTTATATTTTGGCACTTTTCGTATTTCAGAGTTGTTAGGCTTGTTATGTTGGAAGGATGTCATTATAGGGGAGGGTGAGGTTTGTAGAATATGAATGGTCAACGCATGTGTTCAAGGAGACTGAGTATGTGAAAACCTGTATGTATCGATTTGAACTTTGTACTATGAACTATTGAGTTAACTGTGAATAGTGGAAAAGTACTGAAATACAAGAGCCTGTTTGATAGCAGGAAATGTGCCTTATATGGAAGTGTATCCGATTTTCTTTCTCTGCCTAGAGATGTAGTAATGTGAACCGCTTCAAGCCTACAGGTAAACCACTGATTGGTTAATTGTCTTGAGTACTATTTTAATTGGTCTAGTTTATAATTTTGTACTGTCAGCAATATCACCAGCATATAAGCTTATGCATTCCTTTGTTCAGGGAGTCTCCCTGGTACTTTCCAGTAGGCTGCCACATGTGTGTAATAAATACCACTGAAAGAGAGGAAGAAGTGTCTTGTCTTCATTTAAGGTAAAATATTAAAATACAATTGGTGCCATGACTCGGATCTGAATTGACAATGGCTGTTGGGGATTGAATTAAGTACTGCTAATAAAAGGGCCCATGACAGAATTTTCTGTTCTGACAATGTTCTTTCATTTCCTGTACTTACCTCCTTTACAAATTTGGTATTGATAATTTTATAGAAATGTAATGATTCCTCTCATTCAGTTGTTTTGAGGTAAGTGGCATGTATTTTTTTTTTTTGCTATTGATTGTGCAGTATGAGAGTGGGTTAAAATGAAACACTGGTGACAAGAGTGAAAGGAGATATGAGAGTGGGAAAAACAACGTTTACAAAACATCATAGCTACCTCTGTAAAATACAGAATAGCATATCGTGTGAAAATGAGAGTGAGTGTGGGAACCATAAAAGAGATAGAAAGAGGTACACCAGTGGCTATATGTATTTTCCTGTGTCTCGGGACAGATGTATGTTTATAAGTCAGTGGGTCGCCCTCACTGAGGACGATGGTAAACTCGCCTTTCCAGAAAATGGTAGTTTTAATAAAAAATATTTTGCTTAATCTCCAAGGGAAATTACGGAGAAAAGGGAGAAGAATACCAGGGTTGTGCTGGGCAGCATTTAATGATTGTATGACAGAGGTGAAAGAAAGAGAAAAGGATTTGGTTATTAGTAGTTTAAAGGATAATCAGCAGAAATTAAAATAACAACTAAAAGAATTACAATGAACTACTAGTAATTTAGATATAGTAAACGGTAAATGTTTGAAGGACCCACCCTTTAAGGGGCTTTATCTTGTGAAGGAATTAGCTAAATTACAGATAATTGAATCATCAGAAGACGATAATGCTTGGCTCCCCCGACCACCAACTGCACCACCGATTGCACCCCTGCAGTATCAGCCCCCCCTCGCTAACAAGGAGCGGAAGCACAGCAGCCAGATTCCAACACTAAAGACCCCACTCCTGAAGAAAGAGAACGAGCAGTGGGCAGTCACTCTAGTGACTCAGATCCAGACACAAGCAATAGAAAAAAGGGACCGAAAGCTCGTAGTAAGACTCATAAAGAAGCAAAAGCTGTAATGTATTTTAAAGCTAAACCCTACTATAAAGGTAAAGGAAAATGACATTTACACCGGGCAAAGGCATTTTGGTCAGTTCCCCGCTATATTTGACAGTGGAGATGGATATTTTAGACCAGATAGATTTAATCCAGATTCAGGGTCTGAGTCATCAGATGATGACAGATTGTTACCTTTGAGGGAGGTACTTAACCCAACTCATGCTAGAAGTGCACAGGAACTAGTGACCATTGTAGTACCTAGGACGTGGTCAGCGGTTGATTTTCAGGCCATTCCTAAATCATTACTGCCTATTCTTACTAATCCAGCTAAGTTCCAGCGTGTGCTGGCAGTACATATTTGTTTACAAAATCCTATGACAGAAAAAGTTAAGGCAGTTCTTCAGTACGCCATACTGGCTGATCTGATGAAATGGATTTGGAACCATGCCAATGTCCCTACTCCGATTCCAAAACATGATGTCATGATGTCCTTGAAGATAATGGGTTTGAAGCGGTTAGACAGCGTATAGTAGATGCTATCACAGTAATAGTTCCACCCACACCCAACTGGTCCAAAATCAAGTCAGTTCTTCAAAAAGAAGACAAACCTGTGGACGAGTATTTAAATTGTCTCACTGAAGCCTTTGAGGCATATTCTGGGTACCCTGAACCCACTGAAGGGCCAGCACAAAGTGGATTGTCAGCTGCTTTTGTAGTACGGGATAAGTAATAGGTGACTTAATTGTCAGACACACTGACGTCCCACTCACCAGACTGAACAAGGAGAAGGTCACTGTAAGCTGCCTGTCGGGTGCCAGGATCCGTCACATAATGCAAGCACTCAGGTCACTCCAAAGCAAGTACAAATATGACTCCGTCATTGTCCATGCTGGTGTGAATAACCTGAGACGTACCTCCCTGGACTACATGAAAAGAGACATAGAGGAGCTCTCTGATCATGTAGCCCAGGCTGGTATGACCCTGACCTTGAGCAGCATCTTGCCTTCACCAAGAATGATGCCACAGTATAAAGACAAAATGATCAATTTTAACAATTGGCTAAAGTATTGGTGTCATTTAAAAGGGATCCAGTGTCTATCAGCCTGGGATGACATGCTCACTAGGGACGGCTTGCACCTGTCACCCCTGGGCTTTCGAATACTGGCTAAGGCTCTTGCCATCCCCATAGTGCCTTTTTTAGGCAAGGCTCAAAAGACAAACCCACCTCCATAGACAACACAAGGAAAACAAAAATAAGGGTAATGCTGCTCAACACCGGAAGTCTAAACCTCAAGATGCATGCACTCGAGGCTCTCATCAGTATGGAGAATATCGATATCTGTGTAGTAACAGAAACCTGGTTCAAGGCTCCCGAGAGCACCCCAGTACTACCAGGTTATACTTCATACCATGCTTTTCGGCCGCAAAACTCGGACCGAAGCACAAAAGGAGGGGGAGTATCCATATTCATCAAAGATACCCACACCTCCAGGTTAGTGGCACTGCATGAAGCATTGGAGACCATCCATGTGCAACTAACAGTTGGAAAAACTGCCTTTCAGTTTGTAGCCTGTTACAGACCACCCTCCCAAACTCAGGAACCCCACTCGGCTTTCCTGAGAACACTGGAGAATATGAAGGTCTCTCCAAACACCATTATATTGGGTGACCTCAACTACCCAAACATTGACTGTGAAAACTACTCAAGCCCCAACACCCTCAACCAACGGTTCCTAGAATTTATAAACTCAAATGCTATGGAACAACTGGTCACCACTCCCACAAGAGGGGAAAACATATTGGACCTGGTCATCACCAACATGGGGACTCTGTGTTCCACACCAGAGGTATACCCCTCATTGGTAAGGTCAGACCATAAATTAATCTCACTGGACATCCATATCCCGTCCCCACCCGCAGCCAAGGAAACCATGGTGAAGAACTTCTCAAATGCAAACTTCACACTTCTCAAAACCAAGGTGGAATCCTTCAAAGCCCCTGGGTCAGTGGAAATATGGCCCAAACCACAGAATCCTTTACAAACACATTCTATGGACACCTACAGGAATGCATGGATCGTGCTATCCCAAATAAAACCAAGAATCACTCCTCCAAAGGCAGGAGACCTGTCTGGTGGACCCTGGCCATAAATAAGCTATACAGCAGAAGGAGGAAGCTACTACATGATAGAGCAAAATCCCAAAAAGGGAAGGCATCTCTGATCAGTACTAGCAAGAAACTACGATCCCTCATAAAATCATCCAAGGCCAGCTTCGAAAGAAAAATTGCAAAAGACACTAAAGATAATCACAAGGCCTTCTTTAGTTATGTCAGGAACCTGGGTGGCAACTCCCAGATATGCTCTGAGTTAGTGCAAAATGACAAAAAATACACTGAATCCACAGACATTGCCAACATCCTGGCAGACAGGTTCAGTGCAAACTTTTCCCCCCTTCACCCCCAAAAGAGCAAATGTCTATCCCAACAGAGTGTAGCCTCTCTGACATCACAGATGCACAGGTGAGAGCTGCCCTCTCAAAAGCAAAAAACACAACATCATTGGGACCGGACGGTGACCCGGGCTGCATCTTACACGAGCTCCAAGAAGAACTGAACCTTCACCTAAATTCACTGTTCAATCTCAGCCTTACTACAGGATATGTCCCCAAGGAATGGCGTACAGCAACAGTGGTCCCGCTCCACAAAGGTGGTGCCACAATGGACCCCGGAAACTATCGCCCTATAAGTCTGACTAGCCTGGTCTGCAAAGCTATGGAGCGTATCATCATGGAACATATAAACAAAGGCATTGGGAACCTCCAGACACTGGATCCTACCCAATTCGGCTTTGTTAAGGGCAGATCTTGCCTCTTGAACCTGGTCGACTTCTTTGAAACAGTTACCAAGGCCATAGTTGAAGGGAAGGTAGCCCACACAGCCTACCTGGACCTCGCAAAAGCCTTCAACACAATACCCCACTCGGGCATCATAAATAAGCTCACCAGCTTAAATATCAACCCCTATATCACAAGATGGGTTGCAAACTGGCTCAGGGATAGAACCCACATGGTCAGAATTGCAGGTGCCATGTCAGACTCTAATTCAGTTACAAGTGGTGTCCCACAAGGCTCAGTCCTGGGACCTCTCTTGTTCGGTATATATTTCTCTGAGGTACAGGCTAACACGGGAGGACTATGGCTGACCAAGTTCACAGATGACTGCAAACTGGGTGCCATAATCGACTCTCTGGCTGACACAAGCATCCTCCAAAAGGTTCTCACAGAGACGGATAACTGGTGCCACAGCCATGGCCTAAAGCTAAATGCCAAAAAGTGCATAATCACCCCCTTTGGGAAAAACAAAGTGCCCACAAATTACCACATAGGTGGTAATCCATTAAGTATGGAAGAAGTAATTAGGGACTTGGGGACTCAAGTAGATAGCAATCTCTCCTTTGATAATCACATTGCCAAAGTGGTTAGAAAGACCTTCTATATAGCCCACCTTATCACGAAAGGGTTCACATCTAGATCAAGCGAGGTCATTGTGCACTTCTACTCATCACTCATCAGGCCCATAACTGAATACAATGCCCCATTTGGGATGTACCTTACCTGACACCTGCAGCAACTGGAAAGCCCCCAAAAGAACCTCACCTAGAGGATCAAGGGACTCAAACAGATGCCCTATGCAGCCCGGCTAAAGAAACTCCAGCTCTACTCAGTTGCCCTGGTACTTTCCAGTAGGCTCCCACATGTGTGTAATAAATACCACTGAAAGAGAGGAAGAAGGATCTTGTCTTCATTTAAGGTAAAATATTAAAATACAATAGGTTACTATTGCATTAAGGAGGAGTAAGACAGATCAGTTGGGTAGGGGATGTGTGGTGGTGCTTAAAAATGAAAGAATCCTTGCATTTGTCCAGTAATGTGGGCAAAAGAATTTGTGAGGAGGCAAAAGGGGAGTGTGGATCAGTTAATTTTTTGTTCAGTGGATGTGAAGGTGGTGTCAAGTAGTAGATTCATACTTTTGGTGAGGAAGGTTTTACGTTGTATGGGATTTCTGGTGGAGAGGTTTGCAGCTCATTCATTCAGGATAGGTAGGGCTTCAGATTTAGAGAGGGTAGTTCTATTGAATTGATTAAAAGAGTGGGGAGGTGGTCTTCAAATGCATTTTTGTCTTAGATAAGTTGTGGTCTGATTATTAATTTTTCTTCTTTTCTTTTAGAGAAGCACATTATCATCTTGGGGCATTTGTTCATCCACTGGGCAGAGAAATGTGCTTTAGTTAGGGATGATGGGGTAAATTTGGGTTTAACACATTTAGGGTGGTCAGTGTGCTGGCATAATGTTAGGGAGCTTAGGTGGGATGGGTTGTTACATGAATTTGAGAGGGCTAAACTGAAAGTGGGTTGTCCGTGTATATTAGTCATTCATTTAGGGGGTAATGACTTGGGTATTGTTTCTAAAAATCAATCAGTGGACATTATGCTGCGAGATTTGATGAGATTACAGGCATTGTACCCTGGTATGGAAATTGTGTGGTCAGAGTTGGTTCCGCATTTGTATTGGAGGGCTGCATATAGTCATAAGGCAATTGAAAGGGTTAGAAGGTGTGTTAACCAAAGGTTGGCTAGGCAATTAAGGATTTTGGGGATGCATACTATTGACCATAGAGATTTTGGGGCTGGAGAGGAGTCTTGGTATTGAACGGATGGAGTACACCTTAATGACGTGGGTCTGGATCTTTTTAATTTGCATTTGAAACTCTTTATAGAGGATATGATTGCGGCTAGGGTTTAGGAGGGGGAACAGCCTGGGATCAGGCTGGTGGTGGAGAAGAGGGACAGGTTTGTCCTCTTCTGTTCCCCCTCTAAAGAAGGCGTATTGGTTTATGGTTTTGGTAAGATGTGAGGTGAGTAGGTAAGCTGCCTCTTTATGTGGATGAGTAGTTACGCTGCCCTGGTGGAGAAGGTATCAGGGTGAGATGGTACACTGGCTTGAGGTAAAGTTCGTCCAGGGTGAGTGGTAACGCTGCCCGGAGATCATCGTTGCTGAAGAAGTTAATTAATGTTGGTTTTTGTGTACATATTTCATTGTATAATACAATTTAATAAAGGTCGTCAAATGTCTTTTTGTGTGTAGTGTGGTCATTTAAAGGGGGGACGGGACAAATGCAGTTTGGGACAAGCTATGTTGTCTCGGTTCCTCGAGTAAGGGTGTAAAGGGGTGTGGGGAGGGTATAGTGGTAGAAAGGAAGGTAAGGATTGCAGTTGGTTAGGATAGTGGTTTGTGGTGGTGAAAGGGTTAAGGAGAGAAGGTGATGTTAAAGGAAGTGAGGTAGGAGTAGGTGGGACTTCTGACAGTACTAAGGGTTTGGGATTAGAGGAAGTAGGCACATTTGGCATGAGTTGGTAGCCCTCCCACCCTCCTCTTTTATATATGGATGGAAGATGTGGGCAATTTGAGTTGGAGAAGAGGGACAGGATTGTCCTTTTCTGTTCCCCCTCTAAAGGAGGTGTATTAGTTTATGGTTTTGGTATGGTGTGAGGTGAGTAGGTACGCTGCCCCTGCGGAGAAGGTATTAGGGTGAGTTGGTATGCTGCCTTGAGGTAAAGTTCATCCAGGGTAAGTGTTGATGCTGCCCAGAGATCATCGTTGTTGAAGAAGTTAATTAATGTTGTTTTTTCTGTACATAGTTCATTGTATAATACAGTTTAATAAAAGTCATCAAATGTCTTTTTGTGTGTAGTGTGGTCATTTAAAGGGGGGAACGGGACAAAATGCTGTTGCACAGAAGTGTTACAAAATGTGGAATAGAAGTAACATTGCAACCTAAAAGTGTTGCAGAATGGAGGAGAATGGAACACTCACTGGAAAGGTGTATTCCAAGGAAGTGAAGTTAAGAAGTATGGGAACTTGAGAGGAATTCTAAACTTTGTCAGGCTAAAACAGAAATCCCCAGAAGTGGAAATTTCTAAGCAGGAAGTGAGTATTTAGAAGTAGAAATGTTGAAATAAGAAAGATGTCACCATAATAATTAAAGAGGGAGAAACAGTAACTAATCAGTTGTCTAAACCCATTTTTCTCAGAAATCTCAAATAAGGGAATATTCCCCAATAGGTATATATAAGCAAGTCAGTTGGTGGTGTTCAATCATCCTGACACAGAGTAAGCGCAACACAAAGACAAGAAAAGGAGAAAGGAGTGTATACTATGGGAACCTTGAACAGACCCCTAATAAATAATACATCGAAGGAAAAGAGAGTTTTAAGAATCAGGTTAACAAAGAAACAAGGAAACTTAACAAGGAAAATTAATGAGGTACAGATAGGAACTAATACTAAAGAACACAGTACGTTTCTAGGAGAAGAGTTAGACACTGATCCCCCAGTGACTGTATTGGAGAGTGAAGACAGTGTCTTCTACCTCATGACAGGCTGACATTGAGGAAATTCTAGAATTAGCTGGCCTTCAGATAAGCTGGTTAAAGTTTAAAAATCTACACTAGGAAGGTGACACTTTGAGAAGAACAAATGAAATATAGCTAGGGTTGTAGGGAAAGAGAGCAGAGAATGATTCATAACCATACTTTTTGTCACATATGCTCTAACATCTTATCTGTACTTCAAGTTACAAAGAGACATGTAATTCATACAAAGTAAGTAAGGATAGAGACAATTTAATACACCAGCTGTTGGGGTGCACACAACATTCATTTGCTAGGGGGACAAAAAGGAATGGACAAACCTAAAGCCCAGATGCCTGAAAGAGTTCACTTACCAAGCTAAAAAAAAAAAACAAGAACTTCTATGTCAGACTCCCTGTGTGCTGGGACACGTCCAGGCTTTAAAAGTTTTGGTTCCAATACCAATCATACAGATGCTACTAAGAAGTATTGCAATGAACATTATTAAGCCATTGGCAAAATCCCAGAAATGTATTTTCACACATTTTGGTTATGTTGAACTATGGAACTAAATACTCTGAAGATATGGCCCTCAATTTATAGCCATCGAGTTAGTCTTACTATTTTCCAGGGCAGCAATACCAAAGGACATAATGATCAGGGGGCTTCCTTTATGTTAATAACAGTGACCAAACTGTGACAGGTTCAAATGGAGAGATGATAAGTCAGCAAGTAAAGGAGAGTAGTATTGCTGAAACTGAATTCATCCTCAAGTCTTGGTGAGTACCTTCATGAGGTGGACCCTGTTTTTCACAAAATCTAAACCAAGATGAGACTGATATATAGACTGTATTTATATAGCATATATCATGGACAGAAGTAGGTTAAAAATTAAAAAAGAGAGCTGGGTACACAAGACCCAGCATAAAAAGTGTCCAATCCTGATAGGCACACTGGTGCCAGGACTGGAAAAGATGACAATGTAGAATCCCCAAAATACAGAAACATTCCTACAATGGGGCTAGGCCAGGCCCAGGGGGAAGGATTGCCTCCCCATTGTAGAAGGAAGCAGTAGTCCACAAAAATCACAAAAGAACTGATAGGCCAAAGAAGAACCATAAAGACAATAAAGTGGACTATTGGAGATAAGAAAGAAATTATGTATTGTTACTATTATGCAAAAAGCCCAGAATTTCCAGACACAATATATACAAAATGATTAGGGGAGAAATTAGAGGAAAGAAAAATACTTCCACAAGAAAAACTGTCAGAAGCTTCAAATAAAAAATTGTATTCATTAATACAACAGGTTTGTGAAAAACAGTATATAGCTCAAGAAACTTTGATCTGTTTGGAAAAAGAAGCATCTGGGGAAGTGCAAAAATATAAACAAGAAAACCTAGAGATTTTTGAAAAGTACAAAAAAGAAATATGGACATAGGAAAGAAAGAGAGATTTGATATGGTGCAATATATATGCAAAGGAGAAAGCCAAATTAATCAATATAAAGAAGGCAGCCCCAAAGATATTTGAAGAGAAATACAGGCAAAGGCATCCGGATATGGAAAATTTTGCAATAAAAAAAAATAATATCACAAAGAGGGAATGTAGAAAAGGAGATTAGCAAAGAAGTAAAAAAAATAGAAGCTGAAGTTATGGACTCCCTTTGAAGTGAAGGATTTGGATGGAAGGTCTAACACAGGTTACATTACAGCATGATGGGGTGAGTCCTCAAAGTAAGGAGAAGCAGGAAGATCAGGAAACATTTGAAGAAGAAATATGGACATGGGAAAGAAAAAGAGATTTAATATGGTGTAATGTTTATGCAAAGGAGAAAGCAAAACTAACCAATACAAAAAGAGCAGCACCAAAGATATTTGAAGTGAAATACAGGCAAAGGAATCCGGACATGGAAAGCTTTACAATACAAAAAATAAGAAGACAAGGAGGAAAAGTAGAAAAGGTGATTAGTAATGGAGAAGTTAATGAAATAGAAACTGAGGTAATGAAGTACCTGCAAAGTGAAGGATTCAGTATAGAAAATCTAATTCAGAAAGCACCACAACAGGATAGAGTAATGGATATCCATATTAAGGGGAAACCAGTGGAACAGGAAGCAATTGGTCAGGTGCCATATGAAGATATTTTGGAGCCTTCCACAGGAAACCAGTATAAACATTCCCTTGAAGCTAGACAGCACGGGAAGGAACAGGAAACTGTGGAAACTCTGAGGCAGTCAATGTTGTGGAGTGATAGGCCAGTGAGTTCCTGTATGACAGAGCAATGGACAGCACTGGATGAAATTGAAGAGAAAGTACCACAGGAAGATGCTATTGAACTTTCTATAGAATGACCGCAGGAAATGAAAAACAAAAAAGATGCCCTCAGTTTAGAAGAAAATGGGCTAAGAAAAGAGTTACTTAATTTAATAGACATAGATAGACATATTATGGTCAGTGAAAGAAAGACTGCAGAAGGTCAATAAAACCCAAAAAGTCAGAAGTTTGATAAAAAAAATGAACACAGTAATTAGGACTGTACCTAGTGATCCGTGCAATATAACAGAAGTAAACAGGATATATTATTGTGCAGCTAAACTAATAAAAGCTGATAAAGTTCTACCACAAGAACACAGGGTAGTGAGGCAAAGAAAGGGGAGAAATTAAATACCATCATGGAAGTATTGAATAGAGAAAACTACAAAGCAATTAAGACAAGAAGTGTCACTGTTAGAGTATAGAGGAGGGAACAGATCAATGAAAATGCTAAGAAAGATAGAAGTGATAAAAGCAATCCACATTATTAGAATAGGCCAGATCTAAAATGAACTATCGCAAATAAATTAAAAATCTCAGCACAGGTGGGCAAAACTTAGAAGATATGCAGATAAATATAAAGGAAAAGTACAAAATAAACAATTTATTGATGACCCAAAAAAGTTTTATACAGAATTGGGAAACAAGGTAAAAGGAATTGAAAGGCCAACAAAAAAGAAGAAATAGATACATTTTGGAGAAGTATCTATGAATATCCCGTGGAACATAATAAAATGCTAAATGAATAGAAGTAAAAGAAAGAATAAGAAGTTTAAAGGTACAGGATATAAAATGGGATGAAGTAACAGCCAGAGAGATTGAAACAAAGTTAAGAAAAGCCTCTAATTTTAAAACCCCAGGCCCAGATGCAGTACCTAACTTTTGGATAAAATTATTAACATCTTTGCATGAAGATTAGCTATGAGTAAGAACTATTTATATGTGCACCCTGAACAGACATCAACCTGGCTAACAACAGGAAAAACAATGCTCCTACTTAAAAGTGAACCTGCAAGCTACCCTAAAAATCATATACCAATAACTTGCCTTCCGATGACATATAAACTATACACGGGAATTAATGCCGACAGAGTTAGTCATTTGAAGAAACTCAATTGCGGCAGTGGAACAAAAGGGCAATAAAAGAAAGTCATGTGGAACAAAGGATCATTTGTTGTTAAAGTCATGGTGGAGAACTGTAAAAGGGGGTAGAATATAAGTATGGCATGGATTGACTCCAAAAAAGTATTTGATACTATCCCACATTCATGGATAAAAGAGTGATTAAAATGTATAAGATACACCCAACACTGATTGATTACATTACAGTGACCATGAAACAGTGGCAGACCACTATGCAATTAAGCCATGATAAAGGACAAATTATAATCCCAGGGATAAAAATTCAAAGGTGGATATTCCAGGGTGACTCTCCGTCACTCCTGCTTTTCTGCCTTGCCCTTAACTCATTAAGCTGTCTACTTAACAGCTTAGGCCATGGCTGCAATTTGGCTCCTAGAAAACAACAAAGTCTAAAGACTTCAAAGCTTCTCTTTGTTGATTTAAAACTATATCTCATCAGACAAGGAACTGAAAGCACATCTGCAAGTTGTCAAAACTTTTTCAGATGATAAAAGAATGTCATTTGGTCTTGATAAATGTGCAGAAGCAACCTTTAAAGCAGGAAAACTGCCGCACCAGGAAAACATCAGTTTGGGACAAGAATGTGATATAAAAGAACTTGAGCAAGAGGGAGTCTATAAATATATGGGAACTGATGAAGGATCAACAATAAAACATGAACAAATGTGAATAAAACTTAGTAAGTAATATTTTAGAAGATTTAAATTAATCCTGAAAAGAGTGTTGACATCTAGGAACAAAATCCAAGCTATAAACCAATTTTATCTTCCTGTCCTAACTTACAGTTTTGGAGTGACTGACTGACCCCAAAATGTGCTAGATAGATTAGATAGGAAAAGAAGAAGAATGTTTCATGCTCACCAAATGATTTATAAAAATCAGTGTATACCAAGATTATATATTCCCCGTTCCAAAGGATGGATGGACTTCCTTGAAATTGATTACATGTATAGATCTGCAATCGTGGGACTCCACACATATCTGCTGACCTCACAAGATGCAAACGTAGTCAATGTTTTGAAACATGAGGAGAATAAATCTAAGATGACTTCTCTAATTAATCTAGCAGAAACATATTGGCGTCAAGCAGGAATGGAAATCAAACCAGTAGTAGATAAAAATCAGGCAACAACTGAATGTGCCAAAAAAACAAAAGAAAGAATATTAGGTGAAGAACCAGGTGAGAAGGCAAGAAATGTGGAAAATGCATAAATATAGTTGCAAGTATAGAAAACTTCTGGAACCTCATGTTGATCAGGAACAAACACAGGAATGGTTAAGGATAGGCAAATTCAAACCAAGAGATGAAAGGTTAATATTGGCAGCCCAAGACAGTGGGTTGTGTACACATTGGTTTTCAAAGTCCATTGAACATGTGGGAGAAACAGACAAATGTAGGTTTTGTAAAACCGAATTGGAAACAGTCACACACCTAGTTGCGGTTGTGACATACTAATGGCAGAATTAACTGTATACTGAAAGGCATAATAATGTGGCAAGACTGTTGCACTGGGGATTGTGCAGACATTATGGTACTGAAGTGGCTGAACAAGACTGGAAACATGAGCCACAAAGCATCATAGAAAATTATGAAGTTTGCATCACATGGGATAATCCATTACCAACAGTTCAGAATATAGATGCTAGAAAAGAAGACAAAAGTAGCATTGATCATTGAAATCGCCACACCCAGTGACTATAGTGTCTTGCATACAGAGAGACGCAAAGTCATAAAATATCAGGATTTGAAGGCAGAAATGAGAGCAATGAAGAAGAAAGAAACCCAGACAGTCCCAATAGTGGTAGGAGCAAAGGGTCTTACAAAAAAGAATCTACAATCATAGTTAGATATGTTAAAACAAATTTGAAGAAAGAACACACCAAGCCACAGTGAATTATGTTAGCACTTTCATTTACTAGGATAAGCAAACGTCAAGTGTTGCTTGGTTGTTGAGATATTTGGAGAAATATGATAATTATAGTGATATAAATAAACAAATAATATATGAATGACATTTAACACCTCTTCAGCTACACTAGTCAGTGGTCAAGTATCAAAACAGTTGTTTTATGCATAATGTAAGATTTAAAATGAAATCTTTTAATACCTTTCATATTGCACAGGTTTCAAATTATTGATGTAAATGTGAACACAATATCAGATTCCTAGAGGCATCACTAGGAGAACACTAGACAGACACCTAAAGGCATAAAAAGGATGGGTAAACAGAGGAGTCTAAAAGAGACTAGAGCTTCCCTAAAGCATTTTCCCCAAACTGACCGAATCATCAGGTTCTGTAATGCCTTCAGGAAATTAAACAGCATCTCAAAATTTGACAGTTACCCCATGCCTAGGGTAAATAAATTAAGAGAAAGATTACAAAAGGCAAGATTCTTCTCTAGACTATATTTGACAGGATTGCAAAGGGCAAGATTCTTCTCTAGACTACATTTGACAGAAGTATATTGGTAAATTCTGTTAGCTTAAGACAGAGAAAGTAACAACCTTTTCTGGTCCTGTTGGCTTGTTTCGGTATACCATTCTTCCCATTAGGCAGTATGGTGCTCTTGTAACATTTTATCAACTCATAGTTGAGCTTTTAAAACCCTATTGCAACAATGCTATTGCTTGCTTGTATGATGTTATTCACTCTGAAGACTGGGAATACCATTTGGCTAAAGTATGTGTTGTCTTAACTCCATTACAAGAATCTACGTTGGCTGTAAGCAGACTGGTATAACTGAAGTAATGTACTTGCAATGTTGTGATCAGCCATGGAATGGTCTGACCCCCACCCCCACCCTCACCACCCCCACTTCCATTGTGCACAGGGGCATCAGAAGTGAGTGAGATGGGAAGAATAACATGTTTGTTACTCAAGCTATTAATTAAGCAGGGCTGAAAAGGAAATACTCCATAACTGAGAGGGAATGTTCCACAATAAAATGTGTCCTCTCTTCCCTTAAATGCTATTTACATGGTACAGATTAAACATTGATAGCTGATCATGTCCCCCATGTAGGTTTACAAGCAACAAGATGGTAGCACCAAGCTTTGTCAGTGGACCCTCTCACTTCACCTGCTTACTTTCAGTGCAAAACACTTTGCTGGCTCAACCCAATTACAATGCTGAATGCCTGTCAGTGGCTTATATACCATTCAGTGGCCATGAAACCAAAGATTTTAAAATTAGGAGTGTTACTGTAGGGTAGTATGCTGGTTCTCATTAGTTGGAAGAGTATAAATAACCCACAGGTTTATAAAATGTTGCATAAATAATACAAAATAA
The DNA here is from genome assembly GCF_019279795.1 of Protopterus annectens. NCBI lineage: Eukaryota > Metazoa > Chordata > Ceratodontiformes > Protopteridae > Protopterus > Protopterus annectens. The sequence goes on along the minus strand of NC_056729.1, from coordinate 250,250,000 downwards.
ACCCTTTCTGCTTTTGAAACTGTAGCAAACTGCTTGTTATAAATGTAGCAAATGATTTTCTAGAACTTATACCACACCTGAAGATCTGAAGCACATCAGTCCAGACCACAAAATTGGAATAAGCATTTATTTTCATATGGCTGATTGCACCCCCTAGCATGCCTCTGGTCTACAGCAGTGCTACACAGAGTTCATCATAAATAGCGATGGTTCTTTACATGAGTAGTGTTTCTGTCGAGTTGTACTTGTTTCTTCAATAGCAGAAAGATACCTGGCTGTACTAGTGAGAGAAGGCTTGTTTAATGAGCTAGTGAATGTAATATAAAAAAAGAGATGTAAAAGCCCAACTACAGTGTGTTTGTCAATAGTGACGGGAGTTGGTGCCCAGAGTAGCAGCCCTGGGAGGCATACTCACCACAGTGAAGGAAGGAACTGGAAGGAGAAAGTGCAAGCTAATCCTAGCAGAAGCATCCAGAGAGACCTACTAGTGCTGTTTCTCACCAGTGTTAGACTGAATTAAAAGTACTTGCTGCATTTTTGCTGAAGCCACAAGTCTTTGTTTTTTTTCTTGGAATACCTTGCATTCAATCTAGCTCATATATAGTACACTGTATTTTTGCTAAGACTTGTGGTCTCAGCTGCTTAAATTTTCCATAATAATCTATCTTTTTATCTATCTATCTATATACCATCCACACTCTCTCTCTCTCTGTATATATATATATATATATATATATATATATATATATATATATATATACACACACACACACACACACACACACACACACACACACACACGTATAAATGGCAAATGACAAAATGAAAAGTCTGCATTGTTCATACCCTATGAGTTGTGAACACAAGGCACAAACTGCCTTTGTGGCTGCCTGAATTATGAGCTCTTCTGGATGTCTCCCCCCGTATGGTACTGAGTATGTCACAGTATGAGGAAAAACAAACTGAGTCTCATGAGAGGAATCTTGACAGTCAGCACTAACTAGGGACAAATGGCATATAGAAAACAAGTGTGATTCAATAAATCTGTTAAATAGTTGACTGATTCTCTTCAGTCCTGATCAAAACAGTTTGAATGTGTTGAAAGAAACCTATTTAATATCCTATGCCATTATTCAAACTTGAGACAATTAGATCTGCACTATTGAAATGTAATGCATTTGCCATATTTTTTAAAATACACATAAGCATGGTCTTCACAAGCATTTGGCTGTGGGTAACATGCTCTTTTCTTAACTTTTTTTCTTCAGAGTAGTCATATTTAGTTTTGTTTATTTTCACATTATTTTTATTTTTCTTTCTAACCATTTCTTAGACCCAGAAAAAGCCCAATGTTAGCAGCAATGGAAGCATAAAAGGATCTGTACATGAGGGAGGTTTCAGATATTACTCATTAATAATTCTCATAAATGAAAACAAAAAGTAGTTAATCATATACATGTGCTTTATTTGCTGAGCACATTAAGAAACAGACTAGTGCCATATATCTTGGTTGGGAGGATGGCCTAATGGTTAAGGTGTTTGCCTTGCAAACACAAGATGCAGGGTTTGAGTCTCACAAGAGATAATTTGCTAGGCTCACAAGAGCAGTTAGTCTAGTACTAACCTAAGAAAATGATGCAGACTAAACTCTTTCATGGGATCTGTACACATTTCTCATGATACTTTTTATTACGGGATATATGCAGGTATATTCCACTCACAGGTTGGTCTGACAGACTACTGCCCTTTAGGACAGCCTTCTGCTGTTTCATTTCCATGGCAGTTTTCCAGTACACAAAGTACTCTGTGACACTGATAACAGATAATATATGACATATGCACATTGAGCAGCATTACTTGCAATTACTAAAGTTTATCACTCTTTTGTAAAAACTTATCTAAATTGATTTGCTTTTAATTCAATCACTGAACTTTCTCCTCAGTGGTAAAAGTATTTGAGGAGTTCTGAACAATTTAGACTTGGACCAGCTACAGAAGACATTCTGTGTTTTGTTTTTAATGGAACTGATTTGAATCACATAGCTAACAAGCAAATAAATCCCCTTCTAGTAATTACCCATAATTATCCTGACAGACTAATACAAATGTATAAAAACTGAAATGGTTTACTTGTGTATAGTCAGATAAACTCATTTTGAAAACTGGGTTATTGCTGTAGGAAGGAGTGATATGATTTGAATGGGAACCTCCCAAGTCAAATAGCTAAATTCTTCATTACCTAAGGAAAGGTTCACTGTCTTTCTGGATTTTTGTAAAACAGGGGTGCCATAGTGGTGGGGTGCTTACTCGGGGGCATGTGCCCCACCTGTGAAAATGTGTACCCCCCTGAGTTCCTCAGTCCCTGAAATACCAAAAAATCTATTGCTCAGCTGACCATAGATACTCTTTCGGTCACATGAGAACAGTGGTCTTTTGAAAAAGCTTGAAGATGTATTTTACTGCATTTTTAAGCAGCAGTCAGGAAAAGTACTCCAGGATGTCCTTTACTACTTTTTAAAGCAGCAGTCAGTGTGTGTGAAATGCCCAGTTAGACTTCGGTGGTTAAGTGATTTGGCAGTGTCACACAGTTAGAGATAGATGGAATTTAACCCTGTACCCTTCAGGCAGCTCATTAAGATCTTGAAGCCTGAATCCTCCACACCATTTGTCAGACCTCCCTTAACTTCTTCCTTTATTTATTTATTTATTATTATTTTTTTTTAATCAGTAATTAGAGTTTCAAAGTTCTCACTGTTAGGAAAAATCAGTCATTGGAGTTTCATAGTGCTCATTGTTCATAAATGTATGTCTATATAACATCTGCTGTAGTTCTGCTAATCTTTAAAGTGAATTAGAGTTTTTTGGCACTTAAGGATCCGTGCTGTTAATGGATTGATTCCTTTGTCAAACGTACAGGGTTTGAATACTCCCACCTCCGCTGACTGAGAGCAGGTCACTCAGGCAAAACTCCTTGGTCACACCTGAAAAGTAACACTTTCTCTACGGAGTTTATCTGGTTAACAAATAGATAAAAAATATTGAAAATTTGTCCTTTTGTGGGTCTCCCCCCACCCCCCAATTACTTTTGACTTTGCACAGAATCCTTAAGCAAAGAAAATGAGAATTATATTGGTCTGTTCCTTATAAAATTTGTCACTTTCTGGCAAATTGCTGTAGATTAGTTACTAAATAATGTCAGGCATGTGAGTTGCAGAATTTGTGTCCTCCAGAAAATGCTTGCTAATGTAATTCTGTAAGTATATAAGAGAAAGATTTAAAATCTGTTCCTTGGTGTTGGGTCTTTGTCTCTGAATCTTGATGTCAGATGTTTGGAGGACATAAGGGATGTGCAATGGGATGCACGTTATGGTTTTCACAGTAATAAGATGAAATACACTTCTTGGTCATTATTTATGCATTTGTTTATTCATTTTATTGCAAGCAAATATCTGAATGTATAGTTATATAAGGGGCTGATTGGTTGTCACAGATATGTGTGTGCGTGTGTGTGTGTGTGTGTGTGTGTGTGTGTGTGTGTGTGTGTGTGTGTGTGTGTGTGTGTGTGTGTGTGTGTGTGTGTGTGTGTGTGTTTGTGTGTGTGTTTCTGTAGTTGTAGCGTAAAGGAAGGAATTGATTGTATTAAACAGGGGCTTCAGTGTATGAGCCATACCTTTAAGTGTACCTCATTAAGCGAAACATACCTCATTTGAGGTCTTAAAAAGTTCATGTTCCTCAAAGTTCCACATTGAAATGATCTGTCACACATTCAGTGTGACAAAGTTTTTACCTGAATCATATTAATTCATTAAAAGATCCTTTTTATAAGTAGAACCAGCATATTTTATTCATCCTATGACCTTCCTAGTTGAAGTTGTTAGTAAGCCATTAGTATGTGTACCACATTTTGCCCATGTGTTCCACATTATGAGGGCTAAGTGTGCCTTGTTTCAGAGATTGAAAGTTGAGCACTTTGGTATGAGCCTTGTTCTTTAGGTATGCTCCTTGGATTCCTTGCTTTGTTGACTGTTGACAATATGCTTGTTTCTCTGTGAATACACTGCACAGCATGAAGTCTACACAAGTTTAATGGTAAAATATTAACACAAATGCATTTTTAGTTTAATTTGTTTTTTGCAGGCACAGTAGTGTGAAATGTGCTATGTGTTGGTATTTAGTGGAAAAGGGTTAGGTCTATGAGTTGTTAATGAGCTGCTTTCTGTGGTACAGCTTTTGATTCACACAGCTTCCGTTTGTCTAATGTGACTCTGATCAAGTCATTTCAGCAGATAGTGCTCCTGGGCTGCTCCTAAAAGAGAAAATTGTGTCCAGTAGGGTGTCCCAAAATGTAATCAAATGCATTGCTCATTTGGCTTTTGAATTCCTGCACCCTTGAGATAGCTCTACATTAATGCATCACTAAATTTGACTATGTATACCTCTACTTCCATTGTAATTTACTGGATTACCAGATGAATCTTCAATAAATGTGAGTTTCAAGGGAAGAGACATTTACTGTTGCTCATGCTGTCTGTTTTCAATGTGAGAATGTTTTGTTTCCTCAAATGGCTGTCTGTGTTTATACTGCAAATTTTTTTAAATAAAAATTTTAAATTAAATCCCAAATTCTTTGATTATTGTAAGAATCAAGCCCTCTACTCATGATTATAGGGGTTTAAAAATCACTTAGGTTTAGAATCAGTCAACAATGCCAGTTATTAAAGTTTCAAAGTTTTTGTTGTGCAAGTCTTCAGAAAATGCATGCTGATGCAAAACCTATTGTTCTGTTAATTTATAAAGTGAATTAGAGTAGTTTGCTTCTAATCCACCTCTGATTTTGGAGAACATCACTGATTGTGCCTCATTTTTATGCCATGTTCCTTATTACCATCTTTTTTCTGGTAAATCACTGAGGACTACTGCCAAACAATAATGCCAGTCCTTACAGCTTCATAATTTGTATTCTTCAGAGAATGCATATCCATATAACACTTATTCTTCTGTGAAAATTTTAAGTCATTCAGAGTTGTCTGGCACTTATGTTAACAAACTACACACTGTAGTCAAAAGTACTTCCATTGACCTAGTTTGTGATTATGAGCAAGCCATTTGACAAGACAGTGCTACCAGGCCACCCCTGATCAGGGGCACTTTGCCCTTTGATTTTACCTGCTTAACAAATAAATAAAATAACATTTTAAATATGTCCCCCATAATTTTTGTCTTTGTCCAGAATTATTGAGCAAAGAAATTGAGAGGTACTTTGATCTGTTCCTTTTAAAATGTGTAACTTTTTGCAAATTGTTCCAGACTGTGGTTACTAAATAATGACAGGCCTGTAAGTTCCAGATTTTGTATCCTTCAGAAAATGCTTGATAATGCAAAGCTTGTTAGTCTATCAAATTTCTAAGAATTTAAGAGAATATTTAAAAGCTGTTCCTGATTTTGTTGTTGTCTCTCTGATTCGTGAGCTAACAGGTGAGTCCATTAAATCACTCCACTATAAAGCAAACTCATTTGTTCCTCTGATATTGACACCATAACTTCATCTTGTAACTCTTCAGGTTGAAGTGTAAAAATATCAACCATTTCACCATTTTTTTCATATGAAGTTATTTCTCCAACACTGTGTGTAGACACAGCCTCCACTGTGGCTATCTTCTCAACTGTCTTGGACTCTCCCACTGCAAAGAGCAGGGTAAGTTTCCTAAAGACCTGGGCAACTTTCACCTAGTCAGTATGCATACCACCTTGGATCTCCCCTTAAAAGAGACCATTGTCCCAGTAAATTTAACCTAGTCAACAAAAAGTATAAAATAAATTATGGTTTCTGCTATAGCTCAGTTATTTCATTATGTTAATGCACTCTATTTTGCTGCATCAGAATCATTAAGTGGTTATGGTTATTATCTCAATGGGCCTGTAAAGTCAACTTGGATTTTTTTTTTTCAGAATCTAGTTAAAACTTCCTTTATATGAGTCATGTTAGTAATAAAAAAATTATTTTAAACTTCCATGTAAATAGAATGGCAGTATTGGGAGTTAGATGCATATTTCACAATTTCTGGAACCTCTTTTTATGTTCCCTTTTTTGCATGAATTACTCTAATTTGTGTTCTTAGAACAGCTCTTACCTCTTCAGCAGTAGTTGTAAATGTTCAACAAAATATTCTAGCTGAACTGCATGTTTTAAGACTTTCAATTTTTAGTCAAAGTGCTGGCAGACCCTCTCCCACAGTCTTTCTGAGGTGTCAAAACTATCATTGTAATCCAGGAGCTGTTAACTGACTTCTCTTGCTTCTACTTGAAAGAATGTTTAACAGATATTTAAAATAATTTGCTATTCAACAGTGTCTGCAGTGGGAAGCTCTGTGCTTTATCTTGAATGCTGGCAAAATGTGTTATATTTGCAGTACACAGCAAAAAAAGTCAGACTTTGTTTTCTTGAATTTGGGGTAATGAGATTTTTCTCTTTCTACTGGGGCACAAATGTCTTTCTGCATGACATTTCCTACCTCTGTTGTATTGGTAGCTACATCCTTGACTTTGTTACACTGTTGCATATCAACTCTTCTTCCAAACCATAATCTTTGAGCATGACAAATTAGTTGTTTTTTGTGTAGCGAACATTGCCAGGGATTGTAAAACTATGGCATTCATTGTTGTTTTCTTAGGATAATGGTCTTACATTTTTAGCATTGGATTATGGGTAAGGTGCTGACATGTATCATGTATTCTATACTGTACTTTTTTTTCACACATCCTGCATGCCACTCAAGCTAGGTATTGCTCCCATATTGTTCCCCGGCAAGAAAAGGAACCTGGAGCAGCCACAGGTCTAAAATGTATCAATATTTGATATTTGGGCATGGGTTCATTGGGATTTATTCACTCCTGGCATGGCTTACTCATAGGATCATAGCTTCATAGGTAAGTACTGGGCCAACTGTCCTTGCAGACCATGTTACGCCTAGCCAATTGCCCTTCTTGTGCTCAAATTAACCTATCCCATTTGGTTAGGGAGTCTGTTCTGGAGCAGAGGTATCCTTTATGACATATACCTGTCCCTCCAAACTGTTCTGCTGATGTTGCAGAAGAGGTTTAGATCACTAAACAGAGTATTTCTGATGCCAAATGACTTGCTGATGTGCAGGAAATCCATCAGTAATGGGTCAGAGGATGCCTTGTTTGCCAGACACAGGTCACCTTTTAGAAGTCTGTAGGATACTTATGAGGACGAAATCCTAGTGAACAAACTGCAAAGCCAGGTGTTGGTAAATTGCGGTATAAGCCACACCAAAACATGAAATATTGCAGTTATACAATGCTTTTTTAATTTGTTTTTTTTTTTTTGTTTTTTTTTAAGTTAGCTTTTTTGTCTGACTCTTTTACTTTATGGTGATGTACTGCAGCAGCTAAATTGTCCATGTTTAGACTTGTAAAACATATTCTGGTGTTAAATTTACATACATAAACAAGCACAATTTATTTAAGGTAATCCAGTAATCATATGCAGTGTAGAGGAATGATTAGTGCAAACAGAAATAACAATGGAATGAAGCAATAGTTACAATCCACGTCCTGTATTAGGAAGTACAGGTACTAAGGTAAGGTATCCATGAACGTTAAAATAATTACACTCTGCATTCTGGTTTCTAATCATAAATCCAGACCTTTGGACTTCCAACATACCAGATTAAATCTGTAAGTTCCCCATATGTGCCTCAAACTCAAGTGCTTCTGTAAATGATTTTACTTGCTGTAGCACTTTGACTATGTTTTGTTGCTGAATGAGTAATTGACTGATCCAAGTGCATAGGATGCACTGGTAAATTAAATATCTTTCTTTGGCAAAGACTTAATGTAATATCACATTATCTAACTGCTGTACAAACATTTAAATGGTGTGTTGTGTTAGAAGAGAAGCATTGTGTGAAATAAAAAAAAATACAATAAAAGAAAGTTCAAGCAGATCTGTATTGATCAACAAGCTGGTGAAGCCATTGAGAACTTATAACATTGTGATGTTTACTACTTACATATTTCATTGCAGTATACCTTCTATGTAGGTCATATTTCTCAATCTTTTAAGTATAAGAAATCTGGACAAAGCCAAAAAATAATGGAAGGGCAAATCCCTTAGATCTCATAAAGGTTTTACATATTGCTCTGATAAACTTAAAATGTTGCTAGGATAACATGCTTTCTAAAGGACATGAAGTCTGAAACTCAATTGTATGTTATTATTTAGTGACTTCAATCCTGTAAGTTAGAAAACACAAATTTTAACAGACCAAAAATATGAGGCAAATATATGGACAGTCTGCAAAAACCTTGACAGTTGGCAGTTATGCACTGTAAGAAAACATAGAGGCTTGAAAAAGTATAGAAGTGGCAGCATCCAGGTCAAGCAGTCACATGTAAATCATGCATTCATGCTATGTTATATTTGTATTTGCACTTATGAAAAGAAAGTAAAGGACTGTAATCATTTAAACATGCTCCTCGGTGAGGAAATACAAATGGCTGCCATTTATTTAACTTTCCTTGCTTGCCTGCCATTTATTTAACTTTCCTTGCTTAGCAGCATTGATATTTTAAAATGTGTCTGTCACCATACTTAAATTGTGAATGATTAAGGAATTTACTCAGGGCAGAGAAGTGATTTCTGCTAATGAGATTGAGCTTTATGACTTGAACTGATTATTGTACAATACAGCAATATACAGATTATTATATAATATAGCAATACATGGAGCTGTATTATATTTCAGAATCCTAGGCAATGTAGTCTACCTTTAATAAAAAAAGAAAAACGTATTACAGTCAAGACAGAAATAAATGTAGCCTTAGTTGCAAGCAGATAACTACTTGTTACAGCTAGTCACTCAGTGCTTTCCAGAAACAAGCTTGGATATACTGTATCAAGCATACACACATACACACACACACACACACACACACACACACACACACACACACACACACACACACATACACACACAAACATACATAGATAGTTATCTGACACTTTGAATGCACACCTTGTTAAGACCCAGAATATCAATCCTATAAGACAATGTCTAAAACACTGAAACATGTCTACAGCTGGTTGTCTGAATCACAGTACAGCGATGAGTAGGGATTTGCCCTTTCCCAGCTGTAGTATAATCTCAGAGTATATATATATATATATCATCATCATCATCATCATCATCATCATCATCAACTCCCACTTTCCCATTTTCTACGTGCGGTCGGGTTGTCATGTCACTTGCAACCATCTCTCCCTATTCAGTGCCACTCTCTTACTTCCTTCCTCACTCATACCTGATTCTCGCAGGTGTTCTCTCACACAATCCATAAACCTCTTTGCAGGATCCCCTTGTTTCCTTTTGCCTTCTTCCTGTCTGTCCCAAATCTTCTTCACCAGATTGTCTTCTGCTTTCCTGCACATGTGCCCAAACAACAGTAATCTGTTCTGTTTGACCTTTGCTGTAATTGGAGCTACTTTGGCTTCTGCTCTTATGTCCTAATTTCTCTGTCTGCCCACAGTGTGCATCCTACTACCCATCTCAAGCACTTCATTTCCATCACCTCTAGCTTCTGCATTTGCTCTGCCTTTACTACCTGGGTTTCTGTACCATACTGCAGTACTGGTCGCACCACAGTTTTGTACGCCTTACTTTTCAGCTTCTTTGGCATTCTTCTGTCATAGACTACATCTGGCACTCTATGCCAGTTGGCTGTACCCCCTTCTGATTCTAGCTTTGACCTCTTCAGTCAGACTTCCCTTCTCCTCAACCACCCCTCCCAGATACTTGAAGCTGTCCCACTGTTCTCCCTTCTATCTCAATTTTCAGCTTCTTCTGATTTCTTTCATTTGCTGCCATTACAACTGTCTTATCTGTACTCAGTTTCATCCCATGTACCTTCAGTTTTGCATTCCATTCCCCTGTCCTTTGCTGAAGCTCTTGCTTAAAGTCTGCCTGCAATGCCACATCATCTGCATACAGCAACTTGGTTGACCTGTTTGCTGATGTAGTCCATCAACAGTATGAGCATCAATGGGCTCAGAGACAAACCCTGATGCACACCCACTCCCACTGGTGAGCCCTCTGTAACACCAACATGATTGAGCTTGCTGAATATGTCCTAGGCAGGTATGTCCCTAGCCTTAAGCAGTATTCTACCATCACCCAGAATGATGTTTCAGTACAAACAGAAAATGATTGACTTTAACAATTGGCTTAGTTTCTGGTATCATTCCAGAGGGATCCAGTACCTGACAGCATGGGAAGATATGATCGACAGACCACAATGCTTTGCTAGAGATGGCTTGCATCTGTCTCACTTGGGCTTCAGGCTTCTGGCAAAGGCCCTTGCCTCCCCCATAGTGCCTTTTTTAGGAAAGGTTATGAGGGTGATATTACCAACATAAAAATCTCAACAAAACACAAATTAAAGGTCATGCTAAATGCTGGAAGTCTAAACATGAAATTGCAAGCATTCTTAACCCTGGAAGATGCTGACATTTCTACATTTACAGAAACCTGGTTCAAAGCTGCAGAGAGCACCCCAACCTTACCTGGTTACTCATCCTATCATACATTTAGACCCCAAACTGTGGGCAGCAAAGCCAAAGGAGGTGGAATTTCAATATATAATAAAGAGACACACACCTCCAGGCTGGACAAACAGTATGACACACAGGAGACACTCCAGATGCAGTTAACCATTGACAGGATCCCTATTCAAATAATAGCTAGCTACAGGCCCCCAAATTTGACTCAAGATGCCCAATCCACCTATCTGGACCTCTTCACATCTATCAAGATTCAACCCTTTACCCTGATCCTTTGTGATTTTAATTACTCAACCATAGAATGGAAAACCTACTCATGCCAGAGCACAAATGCCCAAGGATTCCTCGATTTTGTCAATGCAAATTGTACATAGAAACTGGGATATCATCACTAATAGCTGGGAGATTTCCAATAACTTAGGCACTGCTACTTTGTTTAAATACAAGAGATCAAGACCCTTGAAAACTCCTTTGAAAACAGAGATCCACTGTTTCTTTTAACACAGTCTAACATTCACAATAATATTTCTGGCATGTTTTATTGTGGTACATGTGTTACATCTGAGTATATCTTGACAGGGAATACTTTTACTTTCCCTCATAATAACTTTACAATCACATTTAATGGTCATTTTGATTGCAAAACCACAAATGTAGTATGCACAGCTATATGCTCATCTTTTCCTACATTCTATATTGGTAAAACTACTCGCAGACTATCATCACGTATTAAAGAACACGCTGCAGCTGTCAGAAATATAGATATGAAGGGGGGCGTGGCCAAGGATGAACACAGGATAGCAGCAGATTTCTTCAGCTCCACCAATTTCATTACACTGACAGGAATTAATTACTTAAAAAATTAATTTTTGAAGTAATTTTCTTTCTAAATATGTTTGTTTTATATAGTTCTTGAACTATATCTAAAAAAGAAAGGAAATCTTAACAATATTCTTGTCAGAAATCACTTTGGAAATTTTCCTGTCAGTTTATCAGTCTGAAATGAGTTCCAGTAAGACAAATTCTCAAGACTCCAGCATCAAGAAAGAACTTCAGTCTCTGATAATTATAATCCAGCAACTTACTGCTAAGATGGATAAAATGGATACTAAAATAGACACCTTCATAGAAAAACTACAAAACAAATAGACTTGTTACATATAGACCTGCAACAACAGAAGATCCAGATGACAGGCATAGAAGAAGCTGTGAATGACATGGAAAATAGAATACAAGAAGAGGAAATCAACATTGAGTTTCTGCTGAAACAAAATACACATTTACAAACAAAGCTGGATGACCTGGAAAATAGATCTAGGCGCAATAACATTAGGATTTTTGGACTGCCAGAAAATATTGAAGGTAACAGTATTACTTCTTTTTTAACAACATGGCTCCCTAAAACTTTAGACTTACCAGAAGCATTCTCTTTTGGTATCGAAAGAGCATATAGATCTATAGCTAATACTAACTCTAACAAAAACTATCCTAGATCAGTTATAGTTAGATTTCTATCATCTTTTGATAAAGAGACGGTTCTTAAATCTGCTTGGGCTAAAGCTCCTGTTAAGATTAATGAGACAACTGTGCGTTTTGACAATGACTATTCTTCCATGGTAATAGCTAAAAGAAAAGTTTTTCTGCCACTAATAAGGGAGCTTAAAAAAGCACAGTTTAAAACATACCTTCTGTTTCCTGCCAAGCTTAAAATCTTCCTTCCTGATGGTCCTAAAATTTTTGATGACTTAGACTCTGCTTTACTGTTTATCAAAAAAAATAAGATTTTGGATAAAATAGAAGAAATGGAATGGGCTAGTCCTTCATTAAAGAGACTGGCAACTGAAACTTCGTGGAAGACTTCAGAGAAGAAGAAGAGACTAAAAAACAAATGATTTGTTCTATGTTTTTTTTCTCTCTCATCATTTTATTTCATTATTAATCTTTTTAAATATAGTTCCTGCATTTCCAAGAAGCAACAAATATTTTGAAAAAGATTTAATCAAAGTTATTCTCTGTGTGCAAAGAAATGTTTTGTTTCATAACTAGTCAAAATACCTGGATTTAATGGCAAGTTGTGATTCAACTGGTTTCTCTTTCTGAAAAGCAGAAGTAAGGTCAGTAATTTGATACATTTTTTTCTTTATCTTTTTTTTTTCTTCTTCTTTTCTTCTTTTCTTTGTTTAAACAATGACATTCTATTTAGATTATGTAGTGGGTAAAGGGTGGGGGAGGGCAGGGAGAGAAGAGTAATGAAAATATGATTAATAGAATAATAACATATTTATTCCTTGTAAAAAGTTTATACGTTCTTCAAATGCTATTCCTAATTATACTTTCTTGAGTACACTGCTAATGCTTGTTTGTAAATAATCTGTCATGCTTTAACTAATAATAATTAGAACTAAATAATAGTAAATAATATGTTTTATTTTTAAATCTATTAATATAAACAGTAAGTAATATTCCATTGTATATACTTCTTATAGATTTCTCTTACATTTTTTTATTTCTGCCTTACACCCTTTTACTTTCTACTCTCTTTTTCTTTTCTTTATTAATATATAGAAATGCTTTTGATCATATAGACACAGTAAATAATAAGATTTGCATAAAAAATTGAGTTGGGACAAAAATATTGAGTTTTATTACTTATTAATAATTTTGGGCTTAATTTCACTTACATAGAAGCTGTAATAACCTGTAAAATACATTGTGAAGGTTTTGTCATGTTTAGATGCATTTACACTGCTAAATGAATGTTTGTCACTAGTTTTAATAAGTTTCCGCCAAAATGTTAAGAGAGACAATCTGGGATGTGGGCTGTCTCATGCACAGTGTCCATGAGCTACTTCAAAAGCTTCAACTCTCAGAATTCTCACAGAGAAGCTGAAAGCAGCTAGTCTCACCTTTGACCTAGATATCACACTGACACATCACAGATTCAGGAATGGCACTCTACCAAGAAATAGAAATGATACAAATGCGACTATGTGAAGGAAAATGAACTCTTTAACATCTAAATGTGAGTTATTTTATATAATTACTTAAATATCTATGTTATAATTCATAAAATATGTCAGTTATAATGAATTTAAATGATACAGTTTCTTGTAGTAAGTAAATGTCTTATTTTAGAAGGCATAGAAAATGAAACATTTATTCAAGTGTTTTTGAAAATCTACTTAACAGCAGTTTAATAATCTGTGTTAAAAACTTATGTTCCAAACATATACATTACTATAACTCATTTAATTCATCTGACTGACAAGCATAAATAATTGTATAACTCCATACTGGAAGAAATTGTCATGTGATATATTTTAAAGCAGTAGTATAGCATGGTTGTAAAATCTGGTTACTAAAATGTGTTTCCTGTGCATTATTTTGTATAAAGCAGACAGATTTATTATAGGGACAGCAAGTAAGATAGTGCTAAGTAAGGACACAACTCAGTGAGATCAGATATATATATATATATATGTGTGTGTGTGTGTGTGTGTGTGTGTGTGTGTGTGTGTGTGTGTGTGTGTGTGTGTGTGTGTGTGTGTGTGTGTGTGTGTGTGTGTGTGTGTGTGTATATGTATATATATATATATATATATATATATGTATATGTGTATGTGTGTGTGTGTGTGTGTATGTGTATGTATGTATGTATATATATATATATATATATATATATATATATATATGTGTGTGTGTGTGTGTGTGTGTGTATGTGTGTGTATATGTGTATATATATATATATATATATATATATATATATATATGTGTGTGTGTGTGTGTGTGTGTGTGTGTGTGTGTGTATATATATATATATATATATATATATATGTATGTGTGTGTGTGTGTGTATGTATATATGTATATAAGTGTTTCTAAGAATCTGCATAACTATACAGTATGAGTTATAACAATTTCTATGAATACAATATTTTATTCTATTGACAATAATGAGTTTGAGTAAATGCTCATATACAAGCAATTCAAGGTTTTTTTAGGAAGCCGTTAATTGCATTTACATGACAGAAAATAGATGCATCTTAATATATGTAATGTCTGAATCATATTAGCCAAAGTTTTTGATTTAAATGAATGTTAGAACTTATTTTTCTCTCCTCTTGATTTCTAACATCAAGATTATTTGAATGCTATTTGAATACAAGTGTTTTATATTACATGGATGTATATAGTAGTATGAACAGTTTTAAAAAAAAAAAAAAAGGTTTATTTTAGTTTATATGATGCTGTTTTACCAAATGTGTAGTCTTGTCTTGCTAGATAATTGAATTGAAAACTGTTAACCTCAGTTAAATATAACTAGTATTAAATTGATAAGGTGGTAGCTGAGGTACTGCTGCTTAGGGTAGGGGTTAACTTGAGTGGTAAATACTACTCTAAGTTGGAGTTTATAACTCCAGGCTGGATGCAAGGTTTAATCCTTACATTATTTTCACTTGTTCATTGTTATTTGTATATAGTTTTGACATCCACAATATATTTTGTACATTCATTGTCACTACAAACAAAATTGAATCCTATACGAAATCCCATAAGAGATTCAATAAATACAGCTATATTTAAAGGTACACCTAAAGGAGGAGATGTAACATTACTTATCTTGTTATTTGTTATTTTGATCATAAGATTCTTAAGTTTTAAAAATGCCAAATGACATCTTTAAAAGGAATTTCTTTAAACATTAATGGATTGAATAATCCATGTAAAAGGGCAAGCCTAATAAGATACACTAATTTACATAAGGCCAACTTAGTCTTCCTGCAAGAAACCCATCTCTTGAAAAAGATATTGATAAACTAGCCACAAACAAATATATAGTATTGGTTAGTTCAGAGCACACTCAGAAAAAAGAGGAGTGGCTATTTTATGGAATAAAAGTATACCCATTCCTAAAACCATTAAGTCTTATCAGGATGACAAAGGAATGTTTTGTATGGTTACAATACAAATTAATGGGAAGACTTACACTTTAATTAATGTATATTGGATACCTGGAATTGGTATTAATACAGTGAAACATCATCTTGATAAGATCATATCATTCTCTATAGGAGATATTATTTTAGCTGGTGACTTTACTTGTATACTACATGAAAGTGATACTACCACTATAGGAAAAGAAGAATTACATCTAATGCAAAACATTTAAATGATTTTGCTAATTCTTATCATTTGAATGATATTAATAATCAGATAGATTCAAAATCATTACCATACACCTTTTTTCTAACAGATACAAAACTTATTCAAAAATAGATAGGGTCTTTATTTCTAACCAGATGGTAACAGATTTAATTAATTCCAAAATCATTTCATGTCCTATATCTGATCATAATTCAATTGTTTTTGAATTCATGATAAAAATACTCATAATGTTCAGATCAAAAGGATACCAGCATACTTAACTCAACTAAAAGACTATAAAGAATATATACTTTCAGAAGTAAAACATTTTTTAGACATAAATAATACTCCTGAAGTCTCCATTGTTTATGTTTGGGATGCCTTACAATCATATCTATATGGACAAAGTATCAGATGGTATAATAATAAAAGGAAATCTTGGGATAAGGAATTGTTAGATATTCAAAGTAAATTAGACTCCTATAAACATAATAATAAAGAAAATATTATAGACAAGAAAGTTATTGAAGAAATAAACAAACTAAATGAGAAATACAAAGAAATTTTAACTCATAAAGTTAAAATAACTTTAGAGAAATACAAGTTTTTGTCTTATTCAATAAGCCCCAAATACTTACATAGACTTAAAAATAAAACAAAAGGTTGAATAAACAAAACCATATCAAAGAAATCTTTTCTCTAAGGAAAAGAAGAATGTTTCTAGTATACCAGAAATACTAGATGAATTTAGAAATCACTTTCACAAAATTAACCATAATAACATTAACATGGAACCTAAAGATAAAATAAAGGAGTTTATAACCACAAACATGAATAAAAGCTTAATAAACAACAGATTAAACTATTGGACAAAAGTATTTCATATACAGAGGTTATCACACAAATAAATAAGCTTAAATCAAACAAAGCACCGGGTAATGATGGTATTATACCAGAGATATATAAAATCCTTTCTAAAAGTACATATTCATTAATACATAAGGTTTTATTTTGGCCCAAACTGAGTTAATAACCCCCCCATCTTGGCAATATACATTTATTTTGCCAATTTTAAAACCTAATAAAGATCCAACTAGATGTTCTTCATATCGGCCCATCTCATTACTTAATGTTGATTATAAAATGTTTATGAGTATCTTTGCTGATAGATTGAAGACAATCATTCCCGGCATTATAGATATAGATCAGACAGGCTTCATTGTAAATAGAAATACTTTTGATAATATAAGAAGAACTTTAACATTAATAGATTTTGCAAATAGGAAAAAGAAAGATTTAACACTTATTAGTCTTGATATAAGTTCAGCATTTGATTCAGTAAGTTGGGACTATCTGTTTACCTTAATGAAGTGCACAAACTTCTCAGATGCATTTGTAAATCTAATTGAGCATTTATACAAAGGAACGTTGGCTTATATTAAGGTAGGAACATATGTTTCACAAAAAATACCCATTCTTAAAGGTACAAAACAAGGATGTCCATTTTCTCCACTATTATTCACTTTAGTAATGGAGCCTTGGGCTAATTTGATCAGAAACAGTACTGACATAGAGGATTTTGAAATAGATAAAAATACAGCATCCAAAATTCAACTTTTTGCAGATGATGTTCTAATTACATCAGCAGGATCTAATTCTTCTATGCAGTCTCTATTTGATAACATGATGAATTTTAAAAGTATTTCTGGTTTAATATTCAATGAAGAAAAAACTAAAATACTACCGATATATACACGAAAAAATATTCTCATTAGTGATTTTACTAAATATGTACCCAATTCAGGTCAGATAACTTATTTAGGTATAATACTATCTAAAGATATTAAATCTATTATATATAATAATTATAATACCTGTTTTCTTAATATACAAAATCGTTTTAATACCTGGAATAATATGTTTTTACTATGGAGGAGAGACTTACAATTATTAAAATGATAATATTCCCCAAGATTTTATACTTAATACAATCAATAATACTTCCACCTACAAAAATAATTATCAAGAAACTGAATACACTAATGTTAAATTTCCTATGGGCACCTAATAGACCTAGGATTGCATTAAATAAACATACTAATAGCTGGTCTCAAGGGGGTATTTCTTTTCCAGACTTTAATTTATATACTATCTCTTCTATTGTAAAAGTTATTACTTTATTAATAGATCAGTCATATGTCAAAATGGAAAGATTATTGGGAGCTAATTAGTATGCACTTCATGAAAATCTCCTTAACACATAAAAATATGATTGTAAATAACTCCATGTTATGGTTACTAAAGGAATTTTGTACTTCACCTATTACACCTAAACATATGGTTTGTTACCCATTAAATATTATTATTAGTTATCGTAACTTTATATTCATGCACCCTAAGTATAGGGAATGGAATTTTATTGTATTCCCTATAATGTATACTCAGGGTATGCTTTTGTCATCTACTTCTGAAGGAACTCATTTAGCTATAGATAATGATCTAAAGTACTGGTATCAGTTGATATCTGATAATAAAGTTAAAAATCTAGATTTTTTTAAAACAAGAATTTGATCTAAGAGAAACTTGCTGGTTAGAGGTTCAGACCTTTAGACAACATCTCATTAATAAAATAGATCTAATGTCTATAACAGTTAAAGAATCTATTCCAACACTGATTGATTACTTGATATTAAATTTACAACATAAAGTTTCTGATAAAGGTAAACTTTCATACATACATAAAATTATCAGACAAGAAACTTTTTACAGTGTAGATTCATACTGGAATTATTTCACTTCTATTAATGGGGACCCACCAAATCAACAAGATAAACAATATATATTGGAATCTGCTTATAGAACTACGTCTTCCATTGTCTGGAGACTTTATACATGGAAATTTTTACATAGATCTTTTATACACCTTTGATGATGAATAAAATAAATAATAAAGATAATTTATGTAAGAGATGTAATGTAGAAATTAATGCTGACTGGGCTCATATGTTTTATGACTGTATAAAATTGAAAGAATACTGGAAGTCAATTAATGAATTTTTGCAGGCTCTTTTTACAGATAATTTCATTATTTCTAAATCTCTTATATTATTCAACACACCTGTACCTCAAAGTGTTAAAAAGGTCAAGCTTCCCTTGTTATGGTCTATTCTAGCAGTGGCTAGGAAAATAATAACTAGAAATTGGATTTCAGATACACCTCCTTCGTTCAATGAATTTAAAAATGTTATGAATATAGTGTGCCATATGGAAATAAACACAATTAGGACAAGAACAAATAGGAAAACATCTTATTATATTGTATGGGATAATTTACAAAATTTGTTAAAAAGATTTTAATTTCAATAGCATGGTATTTTAGTTTAATTAATTGATCTGATTGTAGTGGATGTCTTTGTAAATACTTTAGTTGTTTTGTTAAATGTTATAATAATACCTATTTTTAATTACTTGTATAAAATTGTTATGATATTTCTCTTATATGTTAAAACAATAAACCTGTTTTAAAAAAAAAGAAATATAGATATGAAGAATGCACTTATGAATCATACCCTTCATTGTCCCTCTTTTTGTAAATTTAAATTTATTGTATTGGACTATGTTGAAATGTTTATGGGGGAAACTAACACTTTATTAGAAGTTAAGGAACTTCACTGGCAGCTAAAATTAAATGCTGAAGCACCCCCTGGACTCAATGAGATGCTTAATGTAAAGTGCGCACTGAAGTGGAAACGCTAATTCTGTATTAATTTAAGCAGTCTCTTTCATATCATTCAGTTACTAAAACAAAATGTACAAAGTTTTCTCAATTCTTTTTAGCTTAGAGTCATGATACAGATATAAAAATGACGGAATACAGCATGCATTCCTCAGTAAGGTTTCCATAACAACTGATTGTTTTGTTTAAATTCATTGGTCCTTTTGAAGTTGTGTACAAAAGAATTACTAGATCTGATTTTATTGGTTTGCACCTTGTTGACACATTAATGTTCTCTAACATATTTAACTACTGTCCCGACACTTATTAACTTATCTGATGAAGTTCTTCCCACCAATAAAGAACAAAAGCTTTACAACTGCTCCTAAAAGTTTGGTGCTTCGTGTTTTTTTATTTTTTATCAGTATATTGACGTTTTTTAGTTTTATTAATTAGAATTCTGCACTCATGATCAGAGAGTTTTTAAGTATTAATATATATATATATATATATATATATATATATATATATATATATATATATATATATGTGTGTGTGTGTGTGTGTGTGTGTGTGTGTGTGTGTGTGTGTGTATGCATGATTTTAAGACATTTGATCACAGGTTCATTTTACTGACAGTGAAATCAAGTGATTCAAATTACATTTGACTGTAAGTACATTTAAATAAAAAATTATTTCTTGAACACCTGTAAAAGTCTATAGATGGTATTTTTGGGTCATTTTTTATTTTGAGAGTTGTAAGGGAAATAACTTAGAAAATTTTGCATGGATTGATAATGGGCACCATCATATTGTACCCCCAGATCTGTAGATGCTTGTGTTGCACCAGTACTGATATACTACACTCAGTGTTACTTTTTTTTCTACAGGAGTGTGCAATTGTGGAGTCAGAATATATACATTTGGGGTTAGTGGTGTGGGGGGTTGCACCCCCACACACACACAAATGAGCTTGTTCTGCTACATATGTTATGTAGAATATTTTCAATGAAATGAATTTTCAGTCAAATGTACATTCAGTCAAATGTAGTCTTGATCATTGTATCACATGATTGCTGTCAAAGTAAATGAACCTGCAGTCAAATATAAGCAAATTGTGTGTGTGTGTGTGTGTGTGTGTGTGTGTGTGTGTGTGTGTGTGTGTGTGTGTGTGTAATGGCACAGTGGCACATTATTATTTCTTACTAACAGTATTTTGTAGACGGATAAGCAGTATGCTAGATGCATAGTCATTCTGGTGTAGGAGTACCCCTAAAACTGCATGCAGCATAGTAGATAGGATGTGCTGAGTGTTCAAATAACAGTCCAGATTAGCTGTGGGAAAACTTCTCAACTGTCCAGAATTATTTTTGGCTTATATTTCTAGTCTATATACCAATTTTGTTTTTTGGAAAGGATGGCAATAGTGCTGTGACTCAAAAAATAGAATCTATAAGTAGTTTAGGTTTTGTTATTTGTTTTAACCAAGATGTGCAAAAGATAGTTGATATTATTTATAATAATTGGGACATTTTGCAATTTAGTGTGAGTATAGCCCAAAAAGTGGGCAATGGGCCAAAAATAGTCTATAAAAAGGATAGGTCCTTTAAAGACATTTTTGAAGGGACAAAGATAGATAGTATCTTCAGTTCAAATAGAGCAAAAGGGAATTTTAAATGTCAACATTGTAATTTTTGTCCACACATATTGGAGACTGGGGATACATTTGTGTTAAATGGAAGGATCCTTAGGATTCATGGACATTATAATTGTGGCACCACTAATATGGTTTATCTGGCCAAGTGCTTAATGTGTCCTGCTTTTTATGTGGGAAAACGGTTAGATCATTCAAGAATAGGATAGGAGAACACCTATCGGACATTAAACACTTCAGGTTAACTAATGCATTGGGCAGACATATTCAGCAAAGAGGTGACCACATCTTTCAATTTTTAGTGATACAGCGTTTAACTAAAGACCCACAGGGGAGAGTTTTAGATGTCCATTTGGACATTTGTGAATTGAGATGGCAGCTCAGACTTGATGCTGCCAATTGCCCTGTTTAAATAAGGCTATCAGTATCTCTAGTGTTTTAAAACTGAGACATATATTAGGTTGAGACATTGGACATAAAATTGTTTTTTCAAATATTTCCTTACTATTAATGCAATTTATGTCCCTATTTGTGAACACATATTATATTATATTATATATATGCATTCCTTTCATATTAGGTGTTAGGTATTTAAACTCATTGTCTATAAGATTATATTTATAACATTGTATTTTTTATAAACTAATATATACATAGTACAATTTATTGGAATTTATTATTGATTTTTTTAGACGGATGCTTGGATCAAAACATTGGTTACCTTAGGGTAACAATGGGGTAATTCTTTTTCATTTGTAATACTTTTGTGTTTTAGCAGTGCATGTACTTCACTCTTGAATTTTAATGTGGCATATTTCTTTAAATTTTAAAATTCTCAAACATTCAATTGGTCCCTAGTTAAGGGAGCATTATTTAAGGTTGGGTTTTATTAATTATGTGTGTATATGTTATTTTGTTCTGAGGAAGTCCTTATTTATTGAGGGAAGAAAGCGCTTAACATTGTAAGTTAATATCATCGTGTGATTTTAGCTGTTCTTGTGACTGGCTTCCATTTCTGTTCAATTGTTCTGGAGTTTGGATTCAATTTTGTGGAGGTGGTTATATTTCCAGTCTGTTTCTCATAAAATGTGTGATTTTTCTGACAAATCACTGAGGATTACAGTCGCTAAATAATGACGTACATTTGAGTTTCACACTTCATGCCCTTCAGAAAATGCATGCTAATGTATTATTTGTTAAAGCAAATTCCTGAGTTTTGGTCTTACTTTTGATATTGTCCAGAATTCTTGAACTAAGAGGTTGAAAAGTATTTCTATAGGAAAGAATACAGTCAGACACCATAATGGATTACAAATTGTCAGTCCATCGCATTTCATGACTTTATCACCTTGACAAAGAATGGATACAGTAGGTGAGGTTAATGCCAAGTTCCTAAGCTGCAATATATTTTGGCTAATGAAAGTGTCCAGTCTACAAGTCACAATGTATTTCTGTCAACTTTAAGTAGGCCATAAATACATTTAATTTCATTAGACTGGTATTAGAATGGCTTATATAACAATTATTACATGCTAGGTCTAGTAATACAAATGTCAAAACACAATTTAAGAAATCACTTAGTTTCTGAAAAATCATACAGGATAAGGCTGTTTAAGTAGTTGTACTTTATTTATGAAGTCACTTAAGGGGGTACGGCAGGGAAATGTCATAAATTTTGTTGATCAGGTTTTCAGGTGACAAAAGTTAAATTATGAAATGAGCTATAAACATTATAAATTATACATTAAAAATGTTGTTATACAACCTAAGTACTGTTTTAGAAATACTATAACATCAGAGACTGGTGGTAGCTCAGGTGGATGTAATCAATCCCATAGCAACTATTAAAAAGAGTAGAGGAAGTTCCAAGATGCCCTGGCCAAATTTTCTCTAGTATTATAAATACAATTTTGGGTCTCTCCTGAAAAGAGGCTACTAGCTTAGTCAGAGTAACCTGGTCAGTAAGGAATAAATAAAATATTAAGGGACAACAGCAAATATTATTTTCCCAATCTTAACATAAATTTACATGGAGTAACAGAATCCATTTTGCAAGTAATGATAGGCCTCATTTTGACAGGGTAACATTTTGTTGCTCTTTTGGTTTTGTAATATTTTCATGTGAGAAATTGAAACTTCTCAGTTATTTTTGTAAACTATCTCCAGCTGTTACACCTGCATTATGATCACCAGCTTATTTTAAATAGGTTCATAGGATGGTACTAGGCTATCGGCCCTAGGGCCTAAACACGCCTAGCCATAACAATTCCTTGGATATTTCTTCCCACAATATTTACTTCCCTGGACCCCTGTCTAGCAGGGCGACTGACGTGATACCCAGGGTGAATTTCCTATCTCCCATCCAATTGTCAAGGTTCTTTTTGAAGAGGGACAGGGAAGCGCTCTTCTTGACATATATGAGCAGTCTATTCCAGAGTATGGGGAGTCTGTGGGTCAGGAACCTATCCCTCCAGTATATTTTATTCATTGTAATGACAAGATTTAGATCCCTGGAGCATGTGGCTCTGAGGGATTGGGATTTCTTTAAGTGGAGCATGTCCAACAGCTCAAGGTTTGACATGGCCTTGTATGTTAAGCAGAGATCGCCTCTGAGTAGACGATATGCCACAGAGTATAGCTGGAGTTTTTTAGACGGTCAGCATAGGGCATCTGCTTAAGGCCTGTGATTCTTTTAGTGAGGTATTTCTACAGCCTTTCCAGCTGTTGCAGATGCCTTGTGAGGTACATACCAAACGGGGCATTGTACTCTACATTTGGTCTAATGAGAGATGAATACAGTGGGACAATGACCTCCTTTTTTCTGGATGAAAAGTCCTTAGTGATGAGGTGTGCCACATAGAAGGATTTCCTGACTGTTGTGGCGATGTGGTTATCGAAGGTGAGACCACTGTTCATCTGCATCCCTAAGTCACTCATCACACTTTCATTGTTTAGTGTACTGCCACCTATGTGGTAATTCATAGCTTTCTTACTTTTTTATTAGATCTGGTTTGCAGCACCATGAGTTTGCACTATTTGTCACCTTGATGTGACCTCTCCTCAATGCTAGGTACCAGCTCACTACAAGGTATTGTATAAACTGAAAACTATGGGTAGGATTCTAAAGCACCTTACAAGTCAAATTTTGGAGTAATTTAAAGAGGTGCTCATATACTGCATTAATGAACTAAATAAAACAATCTACACTATCAGAGTTACAGTTCACTTACATATTACACAGGGACACCATTTGTTACACTGTCCTTGAAAACTGAGAGCTCATCTAGAGCATGTAGAATGGAGATAGTTGTAAATGCTCTCTTCGTCTCTAGTGTATCCTGTTAACTGGTCCAATTTTTGGAATAGTACAGTGTAGTGAAAGACAGTTTGGAATCCTGTTGCATATTTGAAACCTAACCACTGGTTTTGGCTTAAGAGGCGTGCTACATTGAATATTTGCACCACATGATGCAGAAAACATTAAGCACAGGTTCTCTCATTCATTTCTGGTGCTGTCCTTGAATATAACCTAAAACTAGTTTGAAAAAGGCAGATGCAAATTATTTTATTTATTGGAATATTACCAGTGTAACTTAATATAAGAATATCAATGCATCCATATATGGAAAACACATTCTAAATCAAACTGTATGCCATTATATACAGGAATGATTCTTGTATCGGATGGACATCAGGCTAACACTTTCTTCAAAGAAAGTGATCCTTTAATTCACATTATACATTCAACTATATTTGGTAAAAAAAATCTCACAATTAGCTTCCTAAACAAAATGCTTAATAAATGAATATGCAACAGTGGTCACAAAAACTCCGATTCACTTTTTTATATTTCACTCAACATTTCTTCATATAAGACAGTAACCAACATCTCATATTTCTTGCATTTGCACTGAGGTCTAATATTGTTTTACTAATGGACATTCCAAAAATGAGTATGGATATATTTGAATTATATCACCACATCATACCCTGTGATAGTAACTCTTCCCAACTTCTATGTGCAGGTCAAACCTCAACACACCTACTATATAAGCAAACAAACTTATGCAAGATTCCAAATATCTGAAAACAGGTGTTTTTAAATATTTTCCAAAACTTGTCAAGGTTCTGTGATTCTTACAAAAATAATGAGTACATATTACGTTTGTTTCTACTTTACATAACTCAGATTTGCTATAAAAAAAATCAGTCTATAACAAAAATTAACTCCACACCTTATCAGTGAATCCATTATATCCTTTCATTTGAATATTTAGGAAAATAATTTAAAGAATTAGATGTAAAACATCTTGTCACTGTTACAAGTTTCTCATAATTCTTTTGTTAATCTCCCCCACTGTCGTTGGCATTTTAAAATCCATGCATTGCAAAAGAATGGAAAATGTCACCTCTGTTGGCATAGATGGCTAAAGACCTGACTACAGCCTAAGTATCTCAGGTTTAATTATTGGCTCAAGCAATTGTTAGAATGGCATGGGAAAGGACTGAGTAATAAGACTTAGCCTGCTTGCCTCTCTGCAGGAGAGGAATCATACATGTGCCTGGGGTATGATCTCTATTGAAGAATCCCTTGATGAAAACAAGAATCATACAGATTTGTTTGTCCGTAGGTGGGCAGCCACTTGATATTGCACAGAGGTGTGCATGTGCATCATGACAGTGCTGCATGCCAACCCTTAGGGCACTACAGGCATGCACAGATGATGCTAGGGCTTAAAAAATAAAAAATCTAGTCCTTAGTGCAAGGATTAGAGTTCAAGTACAGCAAAATAGTAAATAGTCAAAAACACAGCTGTGAAGATACTAGTATTATAACTTTATTCTTAGCATCTCATGCACATATGGTCATCAAAGGATCCCATTTCTAGATTACTCAGCTCTCGACCCAAGTGAATGAATGGGCCATAGGATTCTTGTACTGGAGAACAAACAAGTCACTAGAATAACTGCTAGGGTAGGGCTACAGAGCTATGATATGAGAGTACAGGAAAACAATTATGATAAACAATAACAATTATAAAAATATTGAACTCCACCTTCGTAAATTGAGCATATAAAATTATATTTTTAATCATGTTAAGTCTGGGTCATCATATTAAATAAAATATAAAAAAATAAACTTGTTTTATTCACTTTGCTTTATTTTGAGTCAATTGCTAACCATGTAAATGGGTGGCCAAACCAGATAACTTGCAAGTGGATGAAGACTGGATTCTCAAGTCTCATTTGCCCAAAGTTCAATCCACTAAGGATCGGATGTCCTCCACAGGAAATCACTGTCAGTGAGTTGTGCCAGCAGTAATGGCCTTTTTTGAGGGCAATGTCCCTCTTCTTTGAGTTGGTGTGACCATGGTCACAGCTTTTCCCCCACATTTGTGGGCACACAGGAGCTTGCCCCTGCAAGAAATGCTAAGTGTTTTTTCTAATTTTTTTTTTTAAGGCATGCAGTTCAGGGATTCCAGTCTTTAGCAGGATGAACTTCATACACTCATTATGGAAGTGACAAAAACACTTTTAGCCATGACTGAAGTCATCGACAAGACAATATATACTTTAAGTTCAAAGACATTATTATGCAGCAGATCATGAAAAATAATGCGTACAGGTGCTTAAAGGAAAACCCTATGCAAGATATGTTTTTTTCTCTCTCTAATATCACCTATAAGTTGTTTATTGCTAGGAAAGCCTTTCGCACCTTTCAGGCTTTTTTCCCCATTTCCACATTTTCTCCCACGGATAATGAAGGTACCAACATCTTCCATGTTCAAATCTCACATTGTTTTGGAAAAGAATGTGATTCAACCTACACAACCTAGTCTAGAAATTCTGAGTTTTTAAGAGTTGGTTTCTACCCACAAATATAGATCATGACACTATCTTGCTATAGTCAGCAAAGAGGTAGAGGCACCTGAAGTAAAAACATTTTTCCAAAGAGTTAATTGTTAAATAATTTTTTATATGAATAATATAGATGAGTTCTATTACAATGCCACATGAACAAAATGGAAAATATCATTATTTTTAGCTAGTGAAACACTGTTATTGACCTATGAAATTAAGCACAGTAGCAAACCTTTAGGCAACTTTCTTTTTTTTTTTTGCTTTGACTAGCTCTTTGAAATGGAAAGTTTGTCAGTTATGGCAGAAGAAAGCTGACTACTTTTACATCCTGCAAGTGAGTGAATAAAGAAAAGATATAGAATTATCACTGCGACAGATAAAATTAGTTATTGGGGGGGGGGTAAAAATAAAAGTTCACCTTCCAAACACCCAAAACAGACGGAAAGGAGTAAAGGAATATACCACATCACAGGTCCACTTTGTACAACTGAATATGGTTTTTATTCTACTGTCTCACAGATGACCACAACTGTCAGAAGCGTGGCTGTGCAGTAAAAGCACTGACACAAGTTTATTTATCAAATCAAAAATATTACAAAAACAGGATATACAGTGAATTAAACCAACATGCTGTCTGTTTAAACATATACTCCACTGAAGCAAAGAGCTTGTTTTTCCTCTCGATCATATTACATAGATGTTGTTAAGTGCTTAGAAAGCCTTCTACACTTTTAAGTTTTTTTTCATTTACACCTGTTTGGTTCCCATTGAGCATAAAGGCTCTAACAGAAAAGTTGGATCTTTATTGCACTAATGACTGCTTGTTTTATCCTCTCCCCATCAACAGCTTGTGAGCTCCGCTATAGCTGCCTTGGGAGGTGCGTGCATTCTTCCATGCATGTGGAACCTCACAACTAAGTGGCACACTGCTTGCAGAAAAGGTATTCTAGATAATTCATGCTCTACAATATGCCTGTATTCCTGCAGATACTGTCACTGTAGTGAGTCAGGTTGCCTCCCAACCAGGATATCTGAGCCAGCTTCAGCCTCTCAGTCCCATTATTCCCCACCTGCTCTCAATTGTGCCTGTCACACTAGTTGAACACAGGACATCTGGGGTGCAGTTTGAGCTTTATCCCTCTGTGCCATGGTGCAGTGTCTGTATTACAGTGGTTCTCAATACTAAGAGGTTAAGAGGCTCATAGGTTCATGTGTTTATAGGAGGTTGTTAGGCCAATGGCCCTAGGGCCTTTACAAGCCTAGCCATGTTATATCCGTGTTCCTTAATTGACCTTGGTTAGAGTTCTGTTATTCACAGAGCAAGTCTATGATAAGCACTGACTGCCCTTGTCCATGAGCGACAGAAGTGCCACCCCCCAGGGTGAATTTATGGTCTCCCATCCAATTGTCTATTTTGTACTTGAATAGAGTCATTGAGGAGCTCTGCTTCATGTGAATTGGGAGTTTATTCCAGAGTAGCGGCAATCTCTAGGAGATATATCTGTCTCTCCAGCATGTTCTGTTAATGTTACAGGCTAGGTTGAAATCTCTGGAGTGAGTGACTCTTGTCCTATTTGATTTGCAGCATTCCCATGAGGGCAGGATCAGAAACTGCTCTGTAGGTCAGGCACAAGTCGCCTCTCAGCAGCCTGTAGGATACAGAGTACAGTGACAGGTTTTTCAGTCTTTCCATGTAGGTCATATTTTGGAGACCCTAAATTTTCTTGGTGAAAAAATCTCTGTGGCCTCTCCAGGGTTTACCTTCAAAATGTCACATCCCAGCTCATCAAGTCTGAAAATGTCATAACCAAAACATCGTAAGTGCAGAAGCACAAACTCCTGGAATATCATATTTTCTCTCTGAGAAAGTAACCACTTGGCCACCAACAAAAGAACCAGAAATGGTAGCAAATTACACCTGTCAAAGTGGGGGGTGGGGGTTCATCCCCACACCCCCTCCTATTTAAATATACCAACTCTAAGATCACACTACAGTGGAGAAAGGCAAAGTTCACCATGGTGGCCAAGTGGTTACTTACCCGGAGAGAAAATATGATGTTCCAGGAGTTCGTGCTTCTACACTTACTACATTTTCATCTCTTTTCATCTGGAACATAATATTTTCTCTCTGAGAAAGTAACCACTTGGCCACCAACAAAAGAACCAGAAATGGTAGCAAATTACACCTGTCAAAGTGGGGGGGGGGGGCTTCATCCCCACACCCCCTCCTATTTAAATATACCAACTCTAAGATCACACTACAGTGGAGAAAGGCAAAGTTCACCATGGTGGCCAAGTGGTTACTTACCCGGAGAGAAAATATGATGTTCCAGGAGTTCGTGCTTCTACACTTACGACATTTTCATCTCAATGTTTTCAAACTTAATGAACTGGGCTGCAACGTTATGAGGGGGAACCCTCTCTAGCTGCTGCAAGTGTCTGGTGAGGTATATGCAAAAGGAAGTTGTATACTCTTTTAGTGGTCTGATGAGGGTCGAGTACAGACGAGTTATAATATCCTTAATCTTAGATGCGATGCCATTACTTATGAGATGCACAATGTAAGAGTTTATTCTTACCACTGTGGACACATGGTGATCAAAGTTTAGATTGCAATCAACCTGCATTCCCAAAACTCACACCACTGGGTTTCAGCTTAGAGGATACTGTCAATATTGTAATTTGCAGGGACTCTTTACCATAGGGGATAATAATGTACTTTTTTTGCATTTAGTTTTAGTGCGTGGCTTTGGCACCAATTATTAGTCTGTGTTAGCCCCTTTTGTAATATGTTAACATTGTTTGGGGACTCGGTGATTGTGCACAGTTTATCATCAGTGAACTTGGTAAGCCATAGGCCATCTACTTTTGTCTGGAATTCTGAAAAATAGATTCCAAACAGTAGATGGCCCAGCACAAATCCTTATGGTATGCCACTGGCAAGTAATCTACTGGTAGAGGTGGAATTCCCAACTTTGACAGTATGTGTTCTGTCAGTGAGCCAGTTTCCTAACCATCAAGTGTTGTATGGGTTAATCCCCAACTTGGAGAGTTTCTCAATGATACCCGAGTTGGGGGTACTTACTGTTTTACCTTCATCTAGGGCTTTGCTGACACTTTTGAAGAAGTCTACCAGGTTCAATAAGCATGATCTACCCTTAATGAAGACAGAGTGGGTTGGGTCAAGAGTATGAAGGTTGCCTATGTCCTTGTTGATAAGGTCCATAATGATTCTTTCCATGGCCTTGTAGATAAGGCTGGTTAGGCATATGGGTCTATAGTTCCCAGGGTTGGTTGATGGACCCCCTTTGTGCAAGGGGATTACTGTTGTTGTTCTCTACTCTGCTGGAACAAAACCAGTGCTCAGGCGGAGGTTAAAAAGAGTGCCAAGGGGTTCTGCTAGGTCTTGTTTTCAGATTGCTTAGTAAGCAGCCTATGTTATCTGGTCCCATAGAGGCCATGTTTTTGACCTTGGAGATCACAGATATGACTGGCTGTTTGGAGATACTAAGTAGAGGACTTGTGTTAGATATGCTTTGAGGTATGGCTGGTGGGGACTCAAGGATGAAATTTGTACCAATCCTGTAAGCTAGTAAGTTGGAAATTTCCATAGGTTCAGTATGAGAGGTACTGTCCACTATAAGTTCAGCATATAGTTAGGCATTACCTTTTAGATTTCAGATATAGCTAAAGAATGCCTTATGATTATCCTTAGCTAGGGATGCTAATTTTGCTTCATAACTAGTTTTAGAAGACTTTACAAGAGATCTGATTTACTTTTCAAACTGTGGAGGGTATTCTTCTGCTGCTGATTAAGTTCCATCATGTTCTTAGACATCAGTTTTTTCTTTTTGTTATATAACCTATTTATACTTGAGGTTGACCAGGGTGGCCTGTTTTTTCAGGAGGACCTGGTTTTAATCTGGTCAGGTACAGATGAGTCTATCCAGTTGTTTAGGTGGTTGTACAGGGCATTTGTGTACTCCTCTGCATAGGAGTCATTATTGGCTGTGTTAGTGTGGGGGGGGGGGGGTTGAACCTTTTTATACCATTGCATACTAGGCTGTAATTTGCTTTGGAGAAATTTTTCAGTTTTTTTGCTCCTGTGGAGGCATCATGTTTCATTGTTACCTCGAACAAGACCGATTTATGGTATGACCTTACCAGGCAAGGCAACACACAGGGGGTAGTGCAGTGAGCTGGTGAGTACTAAGTCTAGGACATTTGAGCCCCTTGTGTGAATGCAGACTAGCTGTTCCAGGGACCTCAGGGTGAGTATGTATGTCACCCAGTCAATGGGAGAATAGTTCAAATCTCCCATGACCAAAATGTTTGGCTGTATAGTGAGTGACTTTAGTACTAAAGTCCAGGTAGGTGGTGGTCTTCTCTTGGTTCACAGTGGAGGACCTGAAGTTAGCAGTAATGTGGTAGGGCATTTTACCTATAGTTAGTTGGACCTGGAGTAGCTCATGCTAGTCATACTGTTTAACCAGTGTCAACATGTATTTGGCTTTAATGAAGATGGATACACCTCCACCTTTGGTTCCTTCATACTCGTTTTGTTGTTGTGGGGTTTGAATGTGTGGCTGAGGAAATTGGGACTCAGTGCACATGCTCAGAATGAATCCCAGTAATATGTGAGTTCAGGCAAAATTACTGCTATACCTTTTGATCTTTATATTGGTGTGTTGATGGAAAAGTCTGCCGTTCTTTACACTGTTAGTCCACAGTGAATGTAAAATCCCCATGCAACTTACATGTGCTCTTCCACTCGCAATTTTCTCTGTGTATGCAATGTTGGGTTACATGCAGTATACAGTGATACCTTCATTCTCTTACGCTTTACCTACAGTAGTTTACACATGGAGAGTTTCACTTATAAGCAAGTAGGTCTAGTCATTTTTTAATAAACTATTTTTTTATTCCCTACTTGTTAGCAATATGAACTTGTTACTTTTGTAATACATTATTTGTCTGTAACATGTTTTGCTTGGGTTATAAAGTGGATTTATTGTGACATCATTACTCCTCTCTAACTTTATGGTAATTCTCTCATTCTCTTTCCTGAGTTTAATTTACTCTTCTTGCTGCCTATCTCCTGTCATATTTCCGCCCCAGCACTCACACTATCTTGTCCTCATTTCCCCTGCCTTAAGCTCATATTGGTTTCTTCTTGTCTCTCCTATATCCTCTTATTTCACTGGTGTCTTAGTTCCGTTTAACTTCCTTTAACTTAAAAAGCAAGAACAAGCCCTCTGTGAATGGGCAGTGTCTCATCTCAGCTCTAATCATTTTGTGAATATCAAAGGTTAATCTAAGGTTAATCACTCGTTGACTACAATAATCTAGTTTTGCTTTTACTGATCTTTGTGGCCATGGTTCTGACCCACTTCAGTCCCTCCTCCTTCCATATCCAATTCCCCAGCTGCCACCCCTCCATAATCTGTCATTTATTACTATCACTCTCTTACCACTTTCTTCCCTTTCAACCCTTCCCCTTAAATGCACAAACACGTCTGTCAAACTTTTGCCAGCCTTTTTATATTACTATATCACCATTCTTCCTGCTCTTACAACCCCCTATAATAGTACACCCCTTTCTTCCAGCCACCCAACCAGTCTGTACATGAAACCACTTAGGACACATCCCATATCAAACAAATTACTCCATACTTCCCTGTATCATGATACTCCCATACCCTCCCATGAACTCTAAAGCCACATCACTTCACAGGACTACATAAACCTCTGTCTCAGTTTCTCCCTTACATAAAATTCTCATCCTACATTTTTTTTTGAAAAACAAACAAAAAACATTACATGCCAAATATAACAATTATGCATTAATCCCTTACTCTAGCATTTACAACCATTACTACTCTTATTCCTTCTAAACCCCACCACACACACACACACACACACACACACACACACACACACACACACACACACACACACACACACACACACACACACACACACACACAACCACACCTCCTCATTGTCCTAAATCTCATATGCCCTTCTTAATATACTTATAATAAAAAAACAAAATAGATTAGATTAATGCTTTTACCAAACAATACATTCCAGGCATCCTTGCAATGACTGAATCCTGGCTAAAGATCAGTTACTCTAATGTCCAGCATGTTATTCCAACCAAAAAATTCCTACAAAACACTAGAACTTGAAAAACTCCAGGAGGTAGAACCTTAATCTTCCACAAAAACAATCTACACACAAGCCAACATTGTCTCTCACTTAAGCCCAGAATGACTTCTCTTAAAATTTCATTCAATTAAACAACCACTTTTTTTCCTTTCCTCCAGCTGCACAGATTCTCTCTTCTAAAGAAAATTCTTTACACTTATCTCAACCATACTGAGCTTCACCCCCCCCCAAAAAAAATAATGTAGTCATTTTTTTTTATAAAAGACCGTCATTCTTGGAGACTTCATTCTCAATTTTCTAGGCCCCTGTTCCTCTGACATCTCCCGCTTCTTGGCTGACTACAGCCCGAGTGCAACTTATCACCCACCTGACACGGCTTAATTTGTAATCTTCTAATCACTCATAAACACCTTTCTTAATCTCCAACATCTCTATCCTTCCACCAACTACCTCTAACTACTTCCCATTACTTTCTCCATCACATGCCATTCTATAAAAATCCCACCAATCCTAAAGGCTTTCAGACCACAATCAACTGAAAGTATAACCAAGCTAGAAATCTACCTCAACTCTTTCTCATGGTCCACCATTCTCTCCAAAGATGACTCCAAAACTGCCACAAACACCTTGACCAAAACTTTCCTCCAATTACCAGACCAGTTCTTTCTAGAAATAAAAAGGTTGTTAAAACCACAAAACTGATTGAATAACCAAAGAGATCAAACAACATTTCAAACTCAGGGATGAAGCCTGGCATAAATGGAAATTAGACCCCTCCATCAACAATTGCACCCACATCACTACCCTCAGAAACTTAGCCAAACAATTTATCAGAAGACAGAAATCCTACCAAAAAAAAAAATCCAAACAAACACATCTCCTTAAAGCAATTTTGGAAAGATATTAATGTAATTATGGGAAATACAAACCCACAAAGCTCTAACTCCTCCACCTTTTTAAATGTGGCAAAAGTAAACTTAATCCCAATGACTCTTCTGTAATCCAAGCAACCTTTCCACTCTCAGCACACTCTCCTCCATCTCTCTGTGAGCCCCTCTACCCTTCATCAGCCCATTGACGTCATGCACATAAAATCAAACGATACAGAGGCTCTTCTTAAAAATATCCAAACTGGTTCACATCTGGTTCTAGCAACCCACTCCCCTGTTTTTTCTTCCACTGCAGGGAGCACTTAATTAAAACCGTATATATATATATATATATATATATATATATATATATATATATATATATCTATACCATTTGTCTCACCAAAAACATCATGCCACCTGTCTGGAAAGCAGATATCTTTAAGCCACTTCATAAGCAGTCTAACCCCATACACGCCTCCTACATTTGACCCATATCCATTCTTCAAACCCTGAAAGATTCTCAAAAAATGGTCTTCACTCAAATTTCCCAATAAATCCAGCAGTACTACATACTCACCCACAAACAACATGTCTCATGGATTGGATGCAGCACAATGACAGCCCTCTAGACACTCACAGATGACATGTTGTACAATGCAAACAGCAGAAATATTACCAGTGCCCTTTTTATCAATCTCATTTAAACCTTAGACTTAATTGACCACTCCCTCCTCTTAAATGCTCTGACAAAAATTGGGACTAGTGTTGATCCTCCCCCCCCACCTTGGTTCAAAACATTTTTGGAAAACAGACACTTCACAATCAAAAATGGAACAGCCCTCTTTGACACAGACCAACTTTTTAAAGGAGTCCATTGAGGCTCCATTATGCACCCCCACTTCTGTTCTCCATCATCATTAACAAATTTCCTATGACCTCCAGTAACGTCCATTACTCCTTTCCACAAATGAAATGGCCGTCTGCAGACTGAGTCCCATCCCTCCCACTCTGTAATCTAATCCCAGCTTTAATCTAACATGCATCAACTTCAGGATTGCTTAGTACAACACAACCTACTTTTATGCCATATAAAAACCAAAACAATGTTTTTCAGAGCTCCCATAAGACTCTGTAAATCACAAAAAAAACCTAAGCATTTCCAACATAAACAATGCCACCACTGAAACTACAACCTCTTTAAATATACAGGCATCTGTTTGAATCTGTCTTTCAACTTTCACACTCACATAGAAAAAAAAGAAGTTAAAAAATAAACTCCCTGCTTTTCTTGGCCCCCCCAAAAAAGTCTCTCCTTTGCTGCCAGGTCAGCTATTGGTAGAGATGTTCTTCTGGCCCATTTTGAATATGGTCTTCCCTTTATCACTGCAGCTTCCAAATAAAACACCATTAAATCAAAAAAAATTTCTAATTCAAATTGGTAGTTCAAAAATAACTCCATTCCTCAGGAACACCTCTGCCTCACACTTAAAATTGCAAAATTATTCTAGATTAAACAAAGAACTTATTTTCTACTCAGAATCCATCTCTTCAAGCTACTGTGCCTTGAAATTTTTACTCCCTGTACCCAAACTCTATGAAAAACTCTGTTTACAGTCTGCATAACCTGTCACAAAACACTCCCTCTCCAACCACACCAAGATCCTCACCCCTGTCTACCAGACTTGCCTTTTCCATAGCTGCTATCTTACTCTTGCAATCCCTCCCTTAGTACCTCAGAAAGACCTCAGATATATCCAGGTTTAGAAGGGATCTTATTGCCTCCCTTCAACTGCAAGCTGTGTTCCTGTCTCCAAAAAGGACACATCACCTAAGGCTTTCACTCTTATCCTGCCTCAGACAGTCTGTTTTGTCCATTAACCTCCCAGCTCTTCATTTCTATACATATGTATGTAATATTTGGCTTATTGGGTACTCTCTAACCTTTAACAGTCCCACTATTACAGTACCATGATAACCTTCTAGTCTTTTCCTTGAATTTGACTTTACTTTGTATGCATACATTGTATTTGTTATGTGTTGTTTATCAAGATGCTTACTGTTTGTATTTATGACATTGATTGTTTGTACTTTGGAATGTTTTTTTCACCCAAGTTGTGCTTACATATGGTCATTTGTGATGAGTACACTGCCCCATTAAACAAATTTAAATAAAAAAATACATATTTGTTTGTACCTTATTTTAATTTCATACTCTGTGGTTGATGTTACAAAATTAAAGTCATGACAACTTAAAGGCCTGTATTGGACTACACTAATGTTGTTTTAGCCCAAAAAATGTCCATGGGAGCAGCTGGAATCTAGATGTTATACAAATGCTTCAGTAGCTGCATACAGATGAATTAATATGGGAACACTGATATGTACTATGCATTGTACATGTGCATGTGTATGTGCGTGTGTATGTGTGTATTTGCATGAGTGCCTGTGTTGTGCATGTGTGTATAAGTATGCTTCTGTTATGCCTGCCTCTGTGTGTGTATGTATATACGTATGCCTGTGATATGCGTGTGTGTGTGTGTGTGTGTGTGTGTGTGTGTGTGTGTGTGTGTGTGTGTGTGTGTGTGTGTGTATACATTATTGTTGCTATATTACAAAAGCAATAGCTTTCTACAGAGGTATGAAGGGAGAGTCATGTAATTTTGTGTGTTTGCGCATGGTCTTCAGGGATTACTAGGAAATCACTCCCTTCTTTTACTGCACTTTTTTACCTACAATATAATGCAGTTTTGTCGACAGCCTTGTTATGCATTAGAGTTGCCTATGAACTGTATTACCATTCTTATTTATTCAGTGCAGCTCAGATGATTATTTGTTCTGGATACCAGTGGCCTGAATGGCCTAGTCACCTTTCATTTTTGTAGCTCTACTGAGTTGTCTCTGGTATTTCCTTGCATCTGTCTGTGTAGTGGCATTATGCACTAAGGCCTAAGGTTATGAATTTCACCCAATGTGTTCTGCTCTACACAGCAACATAACAAATCAGAAACCATGCATGCAAATGAACGTGAATGATATCAACAAGGGAAAGAATACTAAGCTACAAACACCATCCAAGGACATAAAATAACACGTAATGCGCTACATAATGGCATAATTGTAGTTAAAGGATGAGGTTCATGCTGCACATAACACCATGGACAGTCCTACATAATACAAAACTCTTTACTAAAGTATAACAATGCATCTCAGAGGTTTGCATCATGTACATGCAAACGATCCTCAATACACACACACACACACACACACACACACACACACACATATATATATATATATATATATATATATATATATATATATATATACATACATACATACATACACACGGTGGATATAAAAACTTTACACACCCCTGTTAAAACACCAGGTTTATGTGAAAGAAAAATAATGAGACTGCAATAAATCATTTCAAAACTTTTCCCACCTTTAATGTGACCTATAACCTGTACAATTCAATTGAAAAACAAACAAATCTGTTAGGGGACAAAATTAAAAAATAAAAAATGTACAATAAGCTGGTTGCAATACTATGCACACCCTTAAACTAATACTTTGTTGAAGCATTGTTCTGGAGTTGAAATGGGAGTGACTGCATTTTTCCTAATTTAGTGCTACATAAGTGGGACAGAGACACAGCTTTTAAGTCAGAATGTTTTCAACATATCCACTCATATTTGCACTCACTATCTAGATTATATATTTACTATATCATCAAGAAGTTAAGGCCCCATGCAGGAATTATTTAATTGTTTACAGGGAACTAAGCCTTTTCCAATGTTTTCATATGAATGTTCCTTTGAAACAATTTGGCATCACTGTTTTGAATCTAACATTTTTAAGAAGGTTACTTTCAGCAATTTATATTTACATTTTAACAGTAACCATCCTTATGGAGTAAAGAGCAACCTAGTTAAAAGTCAATACTTTTGAGTTTACAGGATGGTATCTGATTGTTACAGAAATTAACAAATTGAGATGTATGCTCTTGGACAAAGCGTATCCTTCTGCATTGGTGGATGAAGTGATTGGTGGGATTTCCTGACACAGAAATGACAAGATTGCATCTATTTTAGGAAGCCACTAGTTATGTGACATAGAACCAACATCAGCAATGATTTTGGTAAGGTAATGATTTTATAATTCTCTGACAACATAGAAACCACTGGCAGATTTTAACTTGTTCTGAATATGTTAAATAACTTGAGGTCTGAATACAGGTTTGTTTTCAATGGTAGTCACAGTCTGAATCATTTCAAAATTGTTGACATGGGACACCTTTGTAATATGACCTCTTTTATATGGCCACCTACAGGTCATGTAAACAATGTAAATCTATACATACTGGGAAGCTTATTACATTTAGAGAATTTAAAACACATTTTAGAAATGAGCATTTCAATTGTAATTTCGCCATGGTAGTATAAATGGTTTCTTGCCTGCCCTGTTTGGCATGTTACATTGGTAAAATGGAGAAAGCCATAAAGGCAAGGCTTTATTGGCATGATTAAACCATCAGGACAAAGAATAAAAATAATGCTTTGGACAGACTCAGTACCGTATGCTTTAACAAATTTGTTTTTTACATTTTAGAAAAGGTGCACAGAAATTAAAGATGGGAGGACTGGAAATGTTATTCATGTATTTATTTTTATTGCACTCATTGATTTTATTAGATGTTTGTGGATCATTTGATACATGAGCTAACCTTTAAATTTGTGTAGTTTATACTTCTTGTATATTCTGAAGAAGTCTGTCATATTCATAGATGAAAGCTCTCAATTTACTAATGCATATCCTTGTGACAAGGACCAAGTTTGTTTTAGTTAGTTTCATTTTTCTTGGTTTTGAAGCTCACCTTCACACTTTATTGTATTTAATGACAGAAGCAGGGTATCTGAGACAACCAAAACCCTCCTTGTAACTCCACACACTGCACAAATTAAGTGTCAGACAAGGCCCGATAATGTGGAATACAAACTACCTGTCTAACAGAACTATTAGACTACCATTATTCAATAAATCAGCCAAACTAGGATAGTTTAAATCTGGTGACCCACAAGGGTCAGTCCTTACCCCCATACTGTTTTCCCTATTCATTAATCACCTGGCAAACTGAATACCCCAAACACATATATAATCCTCTCCTTCTAAAACACAACAGCAAAGCTGCAAATATTTAATTCAGTCTTCAGAAAAATGTTTTGGAGACGTGGATTTGGTTGAAGATCAACAGTCTTCTAATAAATGCTAGCAAGTTAGACTGTGTGGCATTTGAGACTTTGTAATAGTTAAAATATAAAAGTCTACAAATGCTTAACCGCTACAGCTGCTAGTGCATGGCTGTTTGGGACTTTGCAATAGCTAAAAGCTGAAGTTCTACAAATGCTTAATCCTTTCAGCTACTCAGTCAGTCAGTTAGTCATATCAATGCCCCCAGACGCATTGGTCTGTAACTTGACTCTTCATCTTCCTTCAGTCATGTAGACATCAGTACTTATAAACTCCTGAAGTAGTTAAAAATCTCTTACAGGGTTTCCAGTTTTTATTTACAATTGAATCTAAGAGAACACTGACAATTATCCACAGATACTGAAAATGACCTTCTAGTGTTGCTCTAAATTCCATTAAGAACATTTCTACTCTCCAAACAAAGGTAATCAATATTTGCAGGTTCTTACATCTTCCCAATGCACTAGACCACCACCACTATCTCATCATTAAAAAAAGCCTAAGTGGCTTCCTATTGGTGGGAGTTTAATACTTCATTTTTCCAGCTTGGTGTTCACACTCCTGCATATGGACTACTACCTTCCCTAGTTAATAAACTTTGTATTAAGAATATTAAGTAATACCTTAGATCCCAAAACAATAAAACCCTCACCCATGACAGGCTAAACTTTGTGCCTTCCATCAGGGAAAAATGCTTTAGTACATTGCCAAAGACAGCTGAGTCTAGATATAAAGTATTTATATAAATGTTACTAGCCTAGCTTACCAGCACATCTGAAAGTCAGTGCTACAAACACCATGGATTAATGAATAAAACCTTTATTAGCCATTTGGAGTCTTACGTAGTGTACATCTATTTTTCCTTGCTTATGTGTTATAAAAAATCTAAAAATAGTAGGATACATCCATTTGAATTTACTAAATACCTGTACTTACTTAAATCTATTGAGTAACTTTTAGTAACTCTGAATATAAAACTCAGACTGCAGTCTAATAGTCTCTCTTTTCAAATTAATCTCAGTAATATGATTTTGCACATAACTAACATACAGAATATAGTATGTATTGTTACTATCGTATCACTGTTTTTTGTGTAATGCAATGCTGTATATTTGATCCATGTCTACATATCCCATAATTCTCTACCACATAGGTGATACCATGATGATGCCAAGTAGCAGGATGTTGCTGTCAGCTGATTATCCATTTAAAAGGAGGCATTTATCACCTTGACTATTAACTAATTAAAAAATCTACTTCCGTAAATGACATTGCTGGTAAATACTGAAGTGTTCCTCAGGTGTGGTTACAGAATTTGCAAGCAGTAATAGAAGGCATGTGGCATGCACTTGAATCTAAATGTGCAGAAGGGCAAGCTTGTCAAACAACAAGAATTGCTGCAAGCCATAATTTGTGGCTCCCAGCAAGATCTCTACTAATTTTATGAATGTAAATGGTGAGGAAAGGGGAACATAAAGTCCGAAAGGAGAACAGCAAGCACAGTAGCATGCCGAAGGACACAATAAAAAAAAGTGTGGGAGGAGGGCAGACAGGTTCTATTTTTTTTTTTTTTCTAGAAGGGTAGCAATAAGATGAAGGCAGGGGAGTGAAAGATGGTATAAGGATGGACATGCGTACGGCTAACAAACACAAATCAAAGTCAAAGACCAACAGGGGAGGTACTGACAGTGTGGGGAGAACAATGAATATGCACATGCTGACAGACTGAGAACAGTTGGTGATCAGGAGGACTGGACCACAAACTGTGGAAGGAGGTGATATACAAGGAAGTCGAACACAATGACTGAGGATAGGGTTGGATCACAGGTTCTTTTCTCTCTCCCTTCAGCAAAATACAGGCAGAAGTCAGTCCCTCCATGGTAGTCTCCCCTACTAGGTCCAACCTCTGACGGCACACTAGAGAGTGCCAGGCAGCAGTGTGACTCTGCAATTCACAGGAGGACATTCTCCTGGCAGCCAATGTGGGCATCAAGCTGTCAACATCACATCCTCCAATTCCTGCAGGGTAGCAAAATTAAATCTACTAGCAGTGTCACCAATGGATGCAGCAACACCTTCCACTGGTGATCTATGACAAAGGCCACCAGGGAACCTCATCACCACATGACCTATGTCAACTGATGGACAGGCAGGCTTGTAA
Source organism: Protopterus annectens (assembly GCF_019279795.1). NCBI lineage: Eukaryota > Metazoa > Chordata > Ceratodontiformes > Protopteridae > Protopterus > Protopterus annectens. The sequence goes on along the minus strand of NC_056729.1, from coordinate 250,208,588 downwards.
ACAGATAGAGATCCAGGTGAGGGAGGCAAGATGCCAGAAGGTAGACAACTGCCACATCTCAGATACAGCTATGGGCTGGCAGTACATAAAATACCAACAAAAACAGGAAAAAATAAAGCAGCAAACATCAAATGCATTATATATTATAGATATTGAGAATGAGAGAGAGAGAGAGAGAACAAAAGCATAAATATTTTGCCATACAGGTACATACAGAATACAGAAAGGCTAATAAAGTGCAATAGAATGCAGAGATGCATGGCATGGTGAAGAGCAGACAATACAATATGATATAGCCCTAATGGGAAATATTCAGGCAAAGATGCAGTGGCATATTAGTAATGGACTTGGGGAACTATGTGTGACATTTGTGTCTGTAATCTTCTGGTGGGCATTAGAAACCCTGGAATGTGTGTGGGTTGGTTATGTCATGGGGGACAGGGTCATAGAAACAGTATGCCTTCATAAGTGATGATTCTAACTAATCGGGGCAAGATGCTGACTCTGTGTCAATTCATAGGCAGACAAGAAAATGCTGGTACCATGGATACCTGCCCTCATATAGTGGGCGACTATCATAATGTTAGCTGATATGTTATTATGAGACAAAGTAGTTATAATGCCAGATTGACAAGGCTATGCTGTTTGTAAGTGTCACATGCATAGATATTCAGTAGGCTGATACATGAAAAATACAAGGAGGTGAATATTTAGCCTACTGTAAGTATTCACTCATCTTTTTTAAACTCCTCCTATGGAACAATGTGCTGTGGGGGAGAGAGCTAGATGGAGGGGAAAGGGGGGAGCATAAATATCATTGTTTATGGCCACCAATTTGTCAATGCTCCACACAGCATTGCAAAAAGTATAAAATGATTTTCTGTTTCCATGACTAATGTGGAAGAGGATGATCAAAAGGTATGTGTAACGTGTATGGACTGTTTTTATGTTTATGCCATGTATAAAGCCCTATGCAGGTAGTACTAGGGGACTGTACAGACATGCTGTTTGATGTCCACCCATAGGCTACTACCTACTGTTCTGCTGCATGTGTGCTGTGAGCCCTGTCCACAATACATGTGCCTACTGTTGTTTTGCACACGTGCTGTGAACCCTGTCTATGATAAACATGCCTACTGTTGTACACAAAGTAAAGGTATACCACCGTTAAATCTGGTAAACGCAACTGTCCCAGAAAGTAATAAATAAAGCACTCAAAAGTATGAGGGATGTTGCGAAGCGAGCTTTAACAGACTCTGGAATGAGACTGTCACAAAATGCAAACGATCCACCAATGTTAAGACTCCACAGGTTTATTGTTCCAGAAACAAACTTTGGATAAGCGCTTTCACTACGAATAGCTTCCTCAGATCCTTCTTGAGGAAGGTGTTCGTAGTGAAAGCGCTTATCCAAAGTTTGTTTCTGGAACAATAAACCTGTGGAGTCTTAACATTAGTGGATCGTTTGCATTTTGTGACAGTCTCATTCCAGAGTCTGTTAAAGCTCGCTTCGCAACATCCCTCATACTTTTGAATGCCTACTGTTGTGCTGCACGCGTACTGTGAACCCTGTCCAGGGTACACATGCCTACTATTGTGCTGCCACGCGTGCTGTGAACCCAGTCCATGGTACACATGCCTACTGTTGTGCTGCATGTGTGTTGTGAACTCTGTCCACTGTACACATGCCTACTGTTGCACTGCACATGTGCTGTGAACCCTGTCCATGATACACGTGCCTACTATTGTGCTGCACGCATGCTATGAACCCTTTCCATGGTACACATTCCTACTGTTGTGCTGCATGTATGCTGCAAACCCTGTCCACAGTACACATGCCTACTGTTGTGCTGCACGTGTGCTGCGAACCCTGTCCACGGCACATGTGACTACTATCGTGCTCATGTGTGCTGTGAGCCCTGTCCACAGTACATGTGCCTACTGTTGTGTTGCACACGTGCTGTGAACCCTGTCTATGAACATGCCTACTGTTGTGCTGCACGTGTGCTGTGAACCCTGTCCATGGTACACGTGCCTACTGTTGTGCTGCACATGTGCTGTGAACACTGTACACAGTACATGTGTCTACTGTTGTGCTGCATGTGCTGTGAACCCTGTCCACAGTACACATGCAGCACCTGCATGTGCACTGTGGACAGTGGTCATATATGAGTTGTGTCTGCTCTGAGGGCAGACATGCTGTAGCTGATATTACTGGTGTGTATGTCACTGGCAGGGTGGTTGACATACAGTAGTAATCATTTACACTGCTGAGCTCTATAGCACTTATACAATTCTGGGGGCAGACATGGTGAATAGAAACATACTTGTGTCCATCCATATTTCGGATGGAGGTGGTATATTTGCTGCTTTGGGCCACAGACGCAGGGAGCACATGACATGCTCCAAATATCCTTTTTATATATGGCCTCCTTTGCAGGTTAATGTTTCCTGTTGCATGTGCAAACAGACTATAAAAATGAGTGTATAATAAGATGGAAATTAGTAAGATTATTAAAATGAGAGTCATGGTGAATGCAGATGAAATAAACAAGATAGTGGCATGATTCAGGAATGTGCTCTAAGGAATGAATGAGGAATGAGTTCTAAGAGTCATGAATGCTGGAGGTGGTGTTCACACTGAACTCCTGGCATTCCAGGACAGATCATGAAAATATGTTATGAGAAGCTGCTGCTTTAACAGATCTGTATATGCAGGAAGACCTATGCCTGTCATTTCATCCACTCCACAATGCAGAAATAATGTAACACCACTGTGTGGAAAGAGGCACCATGCAGGAGCTGGAACAGATGTGTCACCCTCATATACATGGTTGTGTGATGCATGGAATACCCATTCCTGTGGACATCAAGGTATGGATTGTTTTGAGAATGCTTGCTGCAGGAAACTTCCAAAGACCAATGGAATACACAAAGAACTTATCCCAGCAATTGTCTCAAGGATGTTGCACCAGTTTCTCAATGTCATTCTACAGCATGTTGGGGAGAAAATGTGGTTCTCATGAACCACAGATGATAAAAAAGCACAAAAAAGGCATTTTATGATATAGCCCATTTTCCTGAGGTAGTGTTAACCACTGACTTCACCCACATTGTCATCAAATCCCCACCTGTGGAAAGGAGGCAATGGTATATCAACATTAAGGGATTCTACTCCGTCAACCTCCAGGTGGTCTGCAATACACACAGTGTAATACAGAATGTATCAGTGCACCACCTGAGCACTGCCCACAGCTCCCGGAAATGGCACACATGTAACCTGTATCAGTGATTTGTGCAGGGGTGATTTCATTTAGGTGCATCTTACTGGCAATGAGTAATATGCCCTGGAGCAATGTCTCATGACACTGATAAGAAACCCAAAAATAAGTGTAAATGAGTTAAACCACCATGGTCCAGCCTGGACCATGGTGGTTTGAATCACTTATACTTATTTTTGGATTTGCTGCTTTATTTTGTGAGTCTCCTTTAGCAGCAGGATAGCTTATATATATTTTTTCACTGATAAGAAACTCACAGACCATGGCAGGGAATCCATATAACATTACCATGTCACAGACACCAAACATAGCTGAATGTGTGTTTGGACTGATGAAGGCCCACTTTTACTGTCAAGGTGTATCTAGTGGTGCCTACAGTCCACTTTCAAAATAGGCAGCAAAATACTTGCTTCTTGTGCAATATTGCACACTTTTGTATGCAAGTAAATACATCTAGATAATGACATTGGGGGATGAAAAAGTCCCAGAATCAGCAGTGGAGGAGGTGCTTGTAGTTGAGCTTATAGAGGATCTGGCTATAGTGGATGATCATGCAAGGTAGAGTTGGGCACAGTAAGCAGTGGCACTGGCTATGAGGCAGTGTCATATCTATGTGCCAGAGTAACAAGGATGTGCACGTGCAACAACCAGGTTGTGCTATACCATGCATGGACTGGCCATGCTGTGGATCAAATACAGGATTCCCAGGTGACAGAGTACTGAGGGTAGGGCACAGTTGTCCTCACATGACTAGGTGGGGAGGGCCACAATGATATATCAATAAAGGCAGTATGTTCGGAGGCTATGGTGCAAGAGAGTAGGTGCACTCTCACGTGTGTGTGTGTGTGTGTGTGTGTGTGTGTGTGTGTGTGTGTGTGTGTGTGTGTGTGTGTGTGTGTGTGTGTGTGTGCGTGCGTGCTTCTTGTTATGGTAATTGTGGTGAAGCATGAAGACTGGTCTGTTAGATAATGGGAGCTTTTTCTCATGTTGTGTACTTGTGTGGTTGGTGCAGGTTAGTGTGTGGGTGTGTGCATTGGCAGAACTTCTGCAGGAGATTCTGCACTGTACCTGTGTTTCTGGAACAGCCTTAAAGCACCTGCAGGAGGTATCTCTGTTGACAGGGTATGTCCCCAGCTTTGGAGACACCCACTGTACGACTTGCCATTGGAATGATCCACAGTGTGTACAAAAGATGGAGTACTCCATGGGTGTGAGAAGAGGGATGTGCTATGGATGGGTTTAGAATGTGCATCACCTCCATTTCTGTGTCCATAACAGCTTGTACTTTTATCATCACTGGTTGTTGGTGTTGTGTGGAAGTGGTAATACTAGAGGACCAAGTCTGTGTCCCTGCCCTACCCTGCAGGCTTTCCCCACCAGAAGTGGAAGAGGACTGGGCATGAGAATGGCAATGCCCATGATTTGTGGTCACACATGTACACCTGCAGCATACAGACTCCACACAGTAACTTTAAAAAATTCTGCATAAATAGAAAAGAAGTTGTCACCTTGATCATGTACCACACCAGTCACCCCTGCTATGGCTGTGGTAGCATCAGCATGTATGATGGCCCTGCATATCTACTTTTAGGTGGCTATGGAGACACTCAACTCAGGAGTGAGATAGGAACCATGACATTGGCAACCACTGACACACCAGCCCTACTTCTTTCTTCATGCTCGTGGCAGCTGTCAGCATACAATAATGTCTGGGCCACAGAGAAAGAGGATGTGCTGTCTGCTGATCTGCCAACCATCTCCTGTCCATCTTTGACATCTTGAGACTAAGAGGTGGGGTGTGCAGGTATAGGTGCAGTATTTAAAGAAGGGAGGGATGATATGCCTGCCACATTACCTATGCCTGACAGTGACACTATAACCACAGACTGTGCTAGGTTTTGGAAGGCCACCATCACTGGGCTGAGTTCCCAGACATCAAGCATGACAAACTTCATAGTGGAGGACCATGACAGTGAAGTACTTGTGAAAACACATAAACACACCTGAGTGTTTTAATGCGCCTTTCTGAAACACTCACATTGCAATGAAACCATAACTATAAAACAGAGTGGTATGCAGACTGTATATGCCACACAACATTTGCAGCCTTATGTTGCTAATGAAGTCTTGACATGCTAGGCAGGACAAAATTACCATGCTCAATAGGGATGTATGTTTGAGTCAGGAAGACTGCACTGCATAGTATATATGCATCTTAGGCAATACCCAACTGACACATTGGCCAATGACCTCCAAGGTACTCATTGATGTTTACACCACTGCTGAGTCCTCCACTGGGTAGGGGTTGCTCTCATACCCACAGACAGAGATACTAGGAACTCTTCCATGTTAGTTAGTGGCAACTCTATCAGTGGACTCCATTCATGGCCCTTTGTTCCCCTACCAAGAGGGTTATTTAGCTGCAAGCATGATAAATTATGTCAGTAGCCTTACTTGTAGTTTTTCATGTGATCCGTTATGGCAACCAACAACAATGACCGGTACAACAAGGTCCCACCAGACATACTGGTGGAAGGTTCTGTCCTTCTAATCAATAAGGATCATCCGCCAACCGTGTTCATAGAGGGGATACAGTTCAGTGTCATTCATTGCCTGAGAGAACTTCCTCCTCTTTCTATCCTCCTTAGCCACTTAGTCATGAAAATGTGAGGACAGACACATGTAAGTTGCTGACCTGTTATACCTCTCCCACCCACACCTCAGTACCCCACAAAACATCCAGCGTTACATGGACTATGTGTTATATATGGCCCACAGAGAAGACCATGCCATCAATTCTGCTGCCTGATATTTTGTGTCAGTCAGTGTATGTCTGTATATATGTCCTTGATGTACACCAGACAGTAGCATTTATCTGCAAAAACAGTTTTTGCAAACCAAATGGAATTTCTGAAGCATGTCATGGGCTCACAACATCACACAACTGGCCTCCACTACAACTGTGGATGAGTAAAATTATGTTACCATAATCTTTTCTGTCATCCTAACTGTTGTACTACAGGGCTTAGCAATTCACATGAATGTTATTATATGTCACCCACACTGCCCATGATGCAGACTGTCAATGAAAATGCATGTATGCATACACCATGTGCTTTGCAAAATGATATAATACCCATGACTTTTGTATGTTTGCAACAATACAGCTGGTTGCAGCCTAATGCAGGTGACCCACATAGTTCTTGTTACATGTACATCTCAGTGCAACTTGTTGCCCTCACCCAAAATCTGCACACATATTGCAGCTGTATTACAGTAATAGGCTCCATACTGTGAACATAACTTACTACATTCATGCTGCTTGTATTCACAAGTCACATTTTCAACCATGGTACACTAATCTATTACAGGTAGTACCATCTGCTTGAGTAGATTACTTAATTATATAATCATTATGGAAATAATTGCCTTCTAGTAAAGCAATAATTAGGTTCAAGCCACATCAATCAGCTTTGTCTGACCACATTAACTGTGTAAGGCATATTTTTGAATCCAAGGGCAGATATTAGGTTTGTTTAGAAAGACAAAATTAACAGGGGATTCTTGTCAACCAACAAGATACTTAGTTGCCATAAATATTTTAGTAACTTTGTTCAAAGATAAATACAATTAAACAAAGTTTAACTGGATATTTCTTAATTAGTCAGACTCAATAAGTCGATTGGAGATATACAGAGCTGAGTATATTTTTCTGGCACTTCAGAGTTGTGTACTGGTAACTGTTTGACTAATTTTATATCATTGCTGGCTGACTTCAGAGTTGTGCACTGTTATTTTTGCTTCACTGTATAGTTTTTCAGATCTCTGCTGAAGGTGTTGGTTTTCCCATACTCACCCTCCCTATTCCTGTGTTGTTGTTTAAATTTGGAGTTTTTTTCAGTTGCCCACCCCCACTGTAGATTTGATCTGAGACACTCCCCCCAGTCCCATCTCTTTACCTCATTCTACCTAATAGACTCCTTCTGCATTGTTTTTAGTCATTTTTAATTTAATTGCATTTTTTAAACTGTTTGGTCTAACATTGCTACATACTCAAGTGTGCTAGCTTGCACTGCATTTGAATTGTTTTGACTGCTGGTTTAGCTGCTTTTCTGTATATATATATATATATATATATATATATATATAATTCCTTTCCTGTAACTAGTGTAGTCCAGATTCAGATTTGCTGTATCCAGGACTGTATGTAAGCTTCTGAGCCCCCCCCCCCCAAGCTTTCTGTGTTGGAGGGAAGCCTTCTAGCTTATCAGTGGGAGTGGTAACCACTAGGTAACCTATCTACCACATAAGGAGTGGTTCCGGCCCAGAAATTGTAGTTATTGGCCTTTTGGGCAGTTTTTCCACCTCTCTCAACTTTCTGATTAAAAAGCCCCATTTGCACTTGTTTCCCCCCTTTCCTGTAACTAGTTTAGTCCAGATACAGATTCTTACTTTTAGCACTTGAATTTGCTTATTAGTGATCAGCACTTGTTCAGAACTTGTAAGCACAAAATAACCTACTAATTACTACAGCACTCAACCTTTCTCATTACCTAGAGGAAAACAGTTTTGGTACTTACTTCCCTCACTTGCTTAGAGAAAAACAGCTCTTGTACTCACTTTCCTCACTTATCTAGAGGAAAATAGTTTTTTTATTCAGGCATGTCCAAGGGTCAGCTCCCAGTGTTCTCTCCTGTCTATCTGATGAATCTGGGCATCTTGGGGCAATGTAGAAATTGCCTCATGTACACAGACAACCCTCTCCTCCTACCACCCAACACTACAACCTGTGAGAGATGCACTTATCTAGCCAAACTGGAGGTAAAGCTCTCTCCAATCAAGACTGAACTTGACAGTCAAGAGGAGAAGGTAAACACTTGCACCACACCACACTCATCACATAGTCTCACTAAATCTACACCACCAGATTCCACACATAGAAACATAAAAATATTCGTGGAGGCTCTCACTAATAACCTGCTCAAGCAACAGAGACCTCCAAAGCAGAAATGCAAGCAGCCTCCACCCCCCAACACAACCCAAATGACACACAGCCCACAGACTCAGTGTGCCACTCAACCACAGCCAATAAGGCAAAACAACATACCCAACACACTAGTCATAGGCAACTCTATAGTCAGGCACACTGATGTCCCACTCACCAAGCTAAACAAGGAGAAGGTTACTGTCAGCTGCCTGTCGGGTGCCAGGATCTCCCACATAACCCACGCACTCAGGTCACTCCACAACAAGTACAAATATGACTCTGTCATTGTCCATGTTGGTGTGAACGACCCGAGATGTACCTCCCTGGACTACATGAAAAGAGACATGGAAGAGCTCTCTGATCTTGTACCCAGGAAGGTATGACCCTAGCCCTGAGTAGCATTCTGCCATCACCCAAAATGATGCCGTAGTACAAGGACAAAATGATTGACTTCAACAATTGGCTAACTTTCTGGTGGCATTTTAAAGGGATCCAGTATCTGTCTGCCTGGGATAACATGGTCGACAGACCACGATGCTTTGTCAGAGATGGCCTGCACCTGTCACCCCTGGGATTCCGGATACTGCCTAAGGTTCTTGACGCACCTATAGTGCCTTTTTTAGGCAAGGTTCAAATGACAAATTCACCACCGTAACAGAAACAGGCAAGCAAAAACTGAGGGTGATGCTACTCAATGCTAGAAGTCTAAATCTCAAAATGCACTCACTCGAGGCACTCCTTAAAATGGAGAACATCGATATCTGTGCAGTGACTGAGACCTGGTTCAAGGCTCCAGAGAGCACCCCTGCACTACTAGGCTATAAATCATACCACACTTTTCGGCCATGTAACCTGGACCGGAACACCAAAGGCGGAGGTGTGTCTATATTCATTAAGGATATCCACACCTGCAGGCTAGTTGCTCAGCATAATGCAGCCGAGGTTATCCAAGTGCAACTAACTCTGGGCAAAACTGCAATCCAAATTGTAGCTTGTAATACAATACAAACAACTCTGTAACCAGGCAAAACATCTAATAACCAATGATAAAAAAGCCACTGCCTCCACCTACAAAGCCAACCTAAAAATAATCCCAAAAAATTCTGGTCCTCCATCAGCAATCTATTACATCCAGGTTCTCAAAGCAACCCATCCCCTTACCCACACAAAACCTCTACCGAACTTGTCACCCTCTTCAGTTCCTACTTCACTGACACCATAGCTAACCTAACCACCACCTTTCCTACAGTTAACACCACCACCACCAAGACAGCTAATGACCAAACCATCCCAGAAAACAATCCTACACACAACTCTAACCTAAAGTTATCCCCCATACCCATTGCCACAATAAAACATTTTACTTAAGCTTAAACCGTGTACTCTAGCCCCTGACAATCTAGCCCCACACTTCCTACAGCTAGCTGCAAACTCTATAGCTTATCCCATCAGCATACTCATTAACAGATCAATTAAAGAGTCCCTTGCCCCAGACATCTGGAAAAAAACATTCATTTTCCCCTTACACAATGGCGGCACCAACACAGACACCACAAACTTTCAACCCATAGCTATTCTCTCACCCCTCTCTAAAATACTGGAAAAATGCATCCATGCCCAACTCCTCAACCACCTGCTTGAAAATCAAATTCTGTCACCTACTCAACATGGTTTCAGACCAGGGCACAGCACCACTACAGCCCTTGTCTCCTTCCTTGATACAGTTAACCAGGCACAGGATTCTGGTAAAATAATCGCTTCTCTTTTCCTCGACCTCTCCAAAGCTTTCAATACCATTTCCCACACTATCCTCCTCTCTAAACTATCTTCCCTCCACATTTCCCCACCTACCCTACAATGGTTCAATAGGTATCTCTCCAACAGGCAGCAAGCCACCAAATGGCAACAATCTTACTCTCCCTTCCTCAATACTTCCACAGGGGTACCCCAAGGCTCCATACTTGGTCCTGTCTTATTTAGCATATTTATTAACAACTTTCACACCAGTCTCACACAATGCTCAGTAATCCAGTATGCTGATGACTCTACAATAATATGCACTGCAAATTCCAACTCTGAACTCCAGCAGATCACCCAGAATGCCCTCACCTCTACTGAATCTTGGATGCTTAACAATCATCTTGCCCTAAATCCAAAAAGAACTAAACTAGTAATTTTTACCCCTAAGAAAACCACTACCCTAGATAAAAAACTCTTCAGTATACAAGCCCAAGACAATACCACTATAGAAGTTGTCCCACACACTAAATTACTAGGCATTGTTATAGATGAAAACCTAAACTTTGACCTACACATAAACAGTAACATAAAAAAACACACCAAAAGCTCGGTATGCTGTACAGGCACCAACACTTTCTTAGCCTCTCTACTAGACAAACCAATTGCAACTACATTTTTATTACCCTCTCTCCTTTATGGTACCCCTCTCCTCACTAATATCCAAAATTCTACAAAATCCAAACTTGATATGTGTTACAACAGAATAGCCAAATTTGCCACCAAGGCCAAGTTCTCATCCGACCACTGTAACTCACTGAAACAATTGGGCTGGTTGGAACTCCCCCACCATCTCACAGTCCCCCAGCTAACTACAGCACACAAAATAATATACAGACCCACAGACTGTCCTGCTCTTTTAACTCTACTTGCCAAATACCAACCCAGCAGGCAACTAAGATCTGAAAATAATCAACTTCTAAAAGTAGAAAACCCCACCTTACTGGCTGGTCAACTATTCTAATCCTTCACCATCACCAAACAATGGAACTCGCTTCCTCCTTCTATAAGAAACACGGGCAGCACCACCACCTTCAAACAAACACTGAAAAATCATCTCAACTCTTCCTGGCTATGTACCTGCTCTATAACCTAACCTCTTCTTTCTCTTATATTATAACTAAATTCCTATGCTTTTTATTACTAGTGACTGATGATACTTTCTCCGTGTTTATTTTTTTTTCCTTTCATCACTTTTTGATACTGGCACAATACTGATGATTAATTTATCTCCATTTTTACCACTCTGAATTCATCTGGCAACCAACTAAATTCCTGCTTTTATGTATATATTCTGTATATATTATTGTAACCACTATGTGTAACACTGTTTCTACTTCTGTACCAATTAATGTTTAATTTTTTTTCTGCATTAGTGTTCTTGTCGGAGCTTTTCTCCCCGGGCCTCCACCGAAAATAGGCTCTTTTAGGCCCAGTGGACTTTCCCGGTAAACAAATGCAATAAATAAATGCAATAAAAAAAATATACACAAACATCTAGACATGGAGGTATGACTTAAAAGTGGGTTTTAAAAGGAACTAACAATGATTAACACTATTTTGCATTAGAATTCCTACATCCCCAGACCAAACCTGTTCTGCATAATGTATGTTCAGGCAATTTTCTACAAGCTCACATAGTTTTCAATCAAATGGGATTCAGTCTTTTGTGGTTTAGACCAAATGAGTTTTAGAGCAAATTAACCTCAGCTTTTTTGAAACAAAATTAACTTTTAGTCAAATATACCGTAACCATATACATATATCAATGATTTTATTAATCAAAAGTCAAAAATATCTATCCTCATTAAATTGGAAAAAAAAACATGGAAGCAAAATCCAGAACACCATAAATAACAATCTCAAAGATATCACTAACCTACAAAATCCGAACATCAAAAGTGAATACCCCGCCAACCAACTTCACAGCTGCACTCTCTCAAAGAAGGGAGATATCTCCCTACAAACAGACATCACTTCCGAGACACATCAAAAACATGCACTGACAATGATTTCCCCCAAAACACTAAGATAAGCAATACCAACTCTTACCCCATAAAACAATCTGACCTACCACATAGTAGTCTAGTACATGTTATCTCAACCACTCAATTATTTGATTTTAATACAGTCACTAAATTGTACATTTGAAATTCTGTACACTCCTCAAAAAATACACTGCCAGAGAACAAGTCAATATTCTGCATTCTTGATATCTGCTGCAAACACAAACCCACATACACACCCTTCTACACACACATACATGTCTGCATATGTGTATATATGTACACACACACACACACACAACACACACACACACACACACACACACACACACGCGCGCACAATAAACCAAGAAAAATGTAAATATATTTGTGAGACTGTGCTTGCCACATATTAGAAGCATACCTCTCAACTGTCCTGATTTTCACAGAATGTCAAGATTTCTGCCTCGTATATTTGGTCTGTTCCTCAAAAAATTGGTTTTCTGAATATTTGTGGCAAATTAGTGCAGACTAAATTCACTATATAATGACAAGCATTTGAGTTTCTAACTTCATATCCTCCAGAAAATGCATGATAACATAAAAGCTTTTATTCTAACAACGTTCTGAGTTTATAAAAGCAATATTTAAAATTTGTCCCTATTTTGGGGGCTTTGTCTCCTCATTATGTTTGTTTTTTCCAGATTTTTAGGGTCAATATGTTAACAGCTATGATTAGAAGGTAGCCTGGTATATTGCCACAGCTTACACAGCTGATGTTTTTGGTTTTGAAGGGAACATTTATAACTTGCTTACAAATTATTTAAGGGGATGGAGTAACTGAGTGATAAGGAAAGAAGCAGGGAGGATTAAATTTCTTGATTATGTTGGCTATATCCACATAGTTAAAACAGTTGTTGCTATTTTAAATCAGTTCCATGCATTGTTGGGTGTTACTTCCTAAATTCCTAACTTAGTTAATAAAAGGTTCACCACTGACCTTTGGGGAAGTGACAATATTCCATGTTTACCATCTTTGCTAGTTTTGATTTTACACCTGTAAAGTTAGAAGTGTGAGAGAAGGAAAAATGTTTATTTTATCTGTTGAAATTAATTTCAAAATGGATTCTTTATAGTTTTAGTCTACCTCTGATTATTTATTTCCTGCCAACATAAAAGTGCCAGCATGGCCAATGTAAAATGTTCTATGATGGAATTATGAACTTGTGCCTAATAATAGAGTCAGGAGATTCTTAGCTAATGAAAATTATGCACATATATTAATTTTGAATTCGTCAGTGGCTGCAGAATCAAGTTTCTCATGGCCTTGAAAGAGCGGACCTTGATTGACTGACTAATCTCCCATCTATGCATTTTCTGCAATAAATGAGGCTATAATTCTTCTGTGCTGAATTGTGTGGTTGTACCCAATTATTTTGTTACCTTAATACAACCGGGGTTTTTTTTTTTCTTTTACAGGCATTTTTATACTCACTTATAGAATTAGTGTATTTGAGTTTATATTGTGTCAGAAGTTTTTTAATTTTATTGTAGAACTTGTTTATATTAGGGTTTCACCACAGGGGCTTTTTCTTAAATTTGCCATCATACGTTTGCTGGATTGTGGCAGAATGCAGGAGTTAATGCAGGTACAGAACTTGATCACATAGGTGGCAGCTTTGGTAATGGGATCCCTAGGGGGAAGGGACCTTTTGAACTGAGCTGGCACAGTCTGAGAGTAATAGGAGGTCTGAAGTAGAACAATCCATGTTTACAGTGGGACTAGTTTCACTCTTAGGTTGGTTTCTCAGGAAAAAGGTGACAGTGTGGTGGCCAAATCTGATCAGGAAGATGCAGACTTTAGGTATAGAATAGGTTGGTGCTGGGCTAGTGAGGACCAATTCAAGGAGATTCGCTCCCCTTGTAGGAGAGGGTTCCAGTTCTATAAGGAATGAAACACAAATGGAGATAAGATAATTAATCTACTGCACATCAGGAAGCCAAATGGCATCAGAAGTACTCAGTTTAGGGATCTAAACCTCTTCTGCAACATCAACAGAATGGTTTGGAGGGACAGGTATATTTGGCAGAGGATACAACAAAGTTCATTTCTATTTATTTTGAAGTGCAACTAAGATACATGGATAAAAAACAGAAAATTTACACTAGGACTGCCCCCTGTACTACTAATGGACAGCTGCAGCTCTTAAATGCTTTATCCCATGCATGGGTCCCCTTAAATTATTTATAGTATTATCCCAGTTATTCTCATTAGGAGCAATATATAATTACCAACCATGGGATGGGTAAGGGCCAGTCTTTAACCAAATGGGATAGGTTATTTCAATCAAAAAATGTAATTTGGTTAGGCTTAAAATGGCCCACAAGACCATTTCAATGTTATGCAGACAATCTATGCTAAGGAAATACTTCTAAGAAAAGATTGTATGTATAAGGAAAGATCAGCTTACAAATGCTATTCTTTTTCACACCTTGGACTGTCTGAATTTAGCATATTTGATTCAGGATGAATTGAACCTGATGTGTACATTATCTTTTGATGTAACTTTAAACCAAGTCATTATTGTTTGTATCACATATAAATAAAGCTTGCAGATTGTGTAGTGATAGAATTTTTTCTATTTTTATTCATTCATTTCTCCATTAGTTATGACTGGGGGGTCCAAAGTTTGTTTTTCAGCTATAGTCTGGCGATAAGACATACTTCTCTTCATATTTTTAATGTTGTTTTGTTGGGAAATATGTTTATTTCCTTTGTCTTAATAAGTGGAAACACTGAACCACAAGGTACCTTGATGATATTATCACTTTCAGCATTCAAACATTAATTACTGAATGTATGTATGTGCGTCTTTGTGTGTACATGTGTGTGTGTGTGTGTGTGTGTGTGTGTGTGTGTGTGTGTGTGTGTATATATATATATATATATATATATATATATAAATAACTTTTTTTGTATTCCCATATGTCCTAATCCAGTGGCTTTTCTCTATGCACCCTATTCTACCCATTCATTCCACTGGGGCAAGAAATGAGCATTCTAAGGTGGGACAAGAGCACCCCAGCTCATTTCCTCCTGCTCAGGAAGTTCAAAACAGCCTGTTTGTTTCCCTGGCAGCTAGAGTCAAGTGACAGAGAATAGTTCAGCTTGCTTGTCCTACAGAGCAGCCTATCCACCCCTTGGATATCTGTGTGAGCTCTGCTGTGTCCTTCCATGTCAAGGAGCATCCCTCCGCATCCTATATCCTTCTGGTACATGCACAGTGGCAGTATGTGCTCCCTAGACCCATGTTTCTTAGCTATAATACCTAGTGCTCCCACAGGTGTCATCCAAGTGGAGAGCAAAGGATGCATCCCTTAGGTGATGGCAACTCACTCCCATCTCTACCTGATCAGCTCTTACACACATCTGAGCCATTATTCATACTCAAGTTATCTGCACCATAGTCAGGGCTTTTACCCTTTGAGCCTTTGAGATAGGATCTATTCTGTACATGACCATTAGATAACATCGATGGAAATTCTGATATCTAGACCACCACCGTGCCTTCAGCCTAAGATCATTTATTTGGGTCTATATCATGGCATTGAAAAGGCTGTTAATTGAACAGCTTTAATATCGAAAATGCCATTCATCGAGGTGTGTATTGTGAGATCACAGTACAGTGGAGACTGGAAAATGTGCCCTTTCCTCACAGTAATTAGGGGGTATGGGGGCTGCAGTCCCCCCCCCCCACAAAAGTGACTTCTATGAACAGCATTTTCAGTTTAAAAGCTGTTTGATTAATGGCCTTTTTGATGCCGTGATATAGATCCATTTATTTAACACCCTGCTCACTTTATTAAGAGACATTGAGTTACAAGTTGCTCCTTTGCCTATTTTACTACCAAAAAAAAAGAGAGAGAGAGAGAAAAATGAGAATTTGTGATTAAAGTGTGAAAGCATTACAAAGCATCATTCAGCCTTAATGCATACGTTTCCGGGATGAGTGCAGGAGAAAAGTTATGGAATTACCTATTTTAATACAGAAGAGTCTCACTGCCAGTCTCCAAGCAATTCTGGAAGCACATTATTCACCTTCTATAACTAGGTTAACATTGTATGCAACTTGCAGATTTTCAAGCTTATACTGGCATCTTTATTGAGACAATGCTTAGCATCTATCTGGGTGCAGAACCAAGACCCTAAGTGATAGGCTGAAATGTTTTATCCTAACATTAAATTAGCCAAAGAGGAAGACACAGAAACTTGTCAAGAATATTTGGGTATCTCCCTTCAAACATTACAGTTGCTAGTGATATAGTCCCAGATGTTGGAATAAGCTCAGAGGAAATTTAGTGACATACAGGAAAAAACTTTATTAACTTCAGTGAAATCTTGTCCTAGGTGACATGACAAATGTAAATGATTATATAACCAAAATGTGTTCATACAAAACAAACATCTTGGCATATCATTCATGCAAAAACAATCTGGGTTGCACTTGAAAGCACAATCAAATGTAGAAATCTGATCCTACAATTTATTTACTAAAACTTTTCATTCTGTTGTAACTTTTTTGGCTGTAGTGATTGTACAAATGGTCAACAGGGTTGTAATGTGGGATTGTGTATGGGTCTTCAAGTTACAATTCCTTCCTTTTTGCTTCATTATAAAATTCTGCCATAACACATTTCAAATTTCTATTAAAGACTCATTATAAAACCATATTATAAAGTGCTTACATTCTTCTGATGAAGATTTCAGAATGGTTTCAAACAGACTGCAATATAAGAGTTGGTTACGACTGTTTGTTAGCAGCCTTTGTTAATTGAAGGAAGACTGGGGCTATTGGTAAGCTTGGTCAAAGAATGGGATTTATCATAGCTTTCCCTGCCATGCTGACATTGCCTAATGAAGAAAAACATTTCTTCTTTACAAGCCAAAGTGAGACCAAAATATTCTTAGAAACCAATACCTTAAAAGGGAAGGATAACAGAGGCATAGAGCTGATTATAAGAAGCTGTGGAGATAGCCACTGGCCTGGGAGCAAGGAGATAAACCTCCATAGTGGACATCGTGGTGACAAAGGATTATTCCAAAAAAGTGGTCAGATCATTACCTAATATTTCAATGATATCATACTAGTCCAAGAAGAGAAAGGTGTTATGGATAATTGAGAAAAAATCATGACTTGGGCAAAGGGGCTGAAGTAACAGACTGCATAAGCTGTAATCTGTAACTACTGAATAACAATCTTACTGCGCTTAAAGATGAACTAGTGGGTGGAAGTGAAGAGAAAGTGTTCTGAGGCATTCTTTCCCAATAACCCTGACAATAAACCAAGACTGTTCATTTTCTCTGTGTACCTTCCTCCATTTTCTCAATGACAAGTTGGCAATCATTACCAGTGCTAAAGGACAATCAGCTATGAGTCCATCGCTGGCTTCCTACTCCTAGGGTCTGCCACCTGAAATTCCAGCATGAGAACAACCTTCTTGTATCATTTGCTTATTACTGAAATACCTTGTTAATAATGTGTACTTTATGATACATGCAACGAACTTTGGCTCCATGACTTCCTTTAGTCCATCTATGCCTGCACAAGAAGGATGGGATGGGGCAGTAGCAAGTTGCAGGTTATTTTGTTTGCCCAATGTTTTTAGCTGGAGCATTAAGTTAAGGTTATAATGACCTAAGCCTCTCTTTGATCTATGCACAGTATACTGTTTTGGACTGAGGCAGATATTTCTGGTCACTCATGGAGTCTATTCAGTGAAGTGACTAAGGGCAATTTTCACTGCTGTATTATATATTTAAATATTTGTTTACTGGGATAGTGTACTGATCAAACCTGGCCAGTTGCAGGTATGGTCCAGGTGAAAGAATAGGCATTTCACATTTTCTAAAACAAAAGAGATAATACAAAGTAAAGTCTTAAGCAATTCACTCACACACAAATAAATAAATAAATACATAAACAAATACATAAATAAAATCTTCTTTGGTCATTGAGCAGGGCATCAGAGAGGGGGAGATAAAGAAGCTGAAAGCTATAATTAGTATAACAGGTGGCATGGCCATTGTGGGCTGAGGCATACTGGGCTTATTTGAGCAGGTATGGTTTAGGATACCATCTAAAGTCAGGATATGAATTGACTTATTTAATGTGAACAGGCAGAGACTGCCAATGAGAAGGTGCAATGGCAGAGAAGGCAAGTTTAGTAGAATGGAGACTAGTTCATGAAGTTATGAGTGTAGCAGCTGACCGGGAATAGTGTCTAAGGGAGTAAGAGGAGGATTTTTTTCATAGAGCTTGACTGCTAGAGGGGAGTTTGTTTCAAGATGAAGTAGTTTATAGATTTGAGAGACATGTAAAAGTTCTGCTTTCTGCTGTATGGGAAGCCATTCTGCTCTGTCCAGGGTGGTGTCCTTGGGGAGTGAAGATGCTAATGAAGTACCAAGTAGATTAAGTTTATAGAGCAGTGGTATATTTCTGTGAGATGGCAACAAAAATATGGAGACCATATTCACACTGAGACAGGAGGACCCCTCTGTCTATGGTAGTTCTGTTTGAAGAAAAAGGTAAGTTTTTTTTTTCTTTTGGCAAGAGGAAGAGGGTTTGATTTTAGTCCTTGTTTTTGTATGTGGGAATAGAAGGTAAGTGATTGATTGAGCCGAATGTCAAGATATTTGGTGGAGGTAGTTGTTTCTACTTTGAGAGTTTAAGACTGTAAAACAAATGTTATAAGATGTATATGACAGTTTTTGAATGAGTTCCAAAGTGCATGTTTTTTTGTTTTAAAGTTCTTTAGTAAATTGTGGTTGATTAGCCATTAGTGCAGTGAGCATAGGTCTGACTGAAGCTTAGAGTGAATGTGTGCATGTGAGTGACCAGACCTGCTGATGACCATGTGAACAGTGGTAAGATGAATGGTAGATGGGGGAGATCATAGAGGAGTTTTCTAATAAAAATACAGAGTAGGGGAGTGAGGATATAACTCTGTGGTGCATCTTTCTTTAGTGTGGTCTCTGTCAAAGAAGGAGGACCCTATTTTGAGTTTACAGTGATATTTTGAGAAGCCAGAGTGTGATATCAGCAGTAATGTCAATTTAAGAAAAAAAGGGTGGTGTTTCTCCTTTGTCAGAAGCCATATTGCTTTTCAGAGAGATGGTGGTATTATAGGATATATGGGAAAAGTTGTGTGTAGGCAATGTTTTGAGAAGTTTCCCAGCGCTGGCAGGCTAAACAATGGATGGAAGTGAAGGGTCTTTGTGATTGTCTTTGGGGTGGTATTATTTAATAAGTGGCTTAGTTAAAGCTGTTTTCTAGAAAGGTGGCATGATGTTTTTGAAGAAGCAAAAGTTATACATGTAATTTAGGGCCTGAGTAAGGTTGGCTTTGCAGTGGTAAATGATCAAGAGAAAGAGATTGTCTGAACTAGGCGGGTGCCTGTGGAGAGACTGAGTAGGGTGATGATTTATATTCATTTTATGTGTATGAAGTAAAAAGGAGGATATAGAGTAGGGGAGAATTTTGATCATGGACAGGAGGAGTTATGGTAATTTAGGGGAGAGTGCTGATTTTTGTTTGTGGAAGTCTGTGCAGGATTGATTGAGTGATTTATTTTATTTATTTATTTATTTATTTATTTTCCCTTTTTTGACTGGAAGTGTCCAACTGAGCCAAAGCCCTTTTCAGTGGAGGCCCAAGGAGAAAAGCTCCATAAGTATAAACAAATTAACAAAATAACACAAAAGTAGAATACAATGGTAATTTAAATTCATACAGTAATCACAAAACTTCATAAGTCTATAAAATAAATGTAGATAACAGCAATGTTCCAGTGTTGTTAGAATACTAATACATAGGAAGTTACACAAGAAGCATGGTGAATTTGGTATTTATACTAAGTATTACAAATGTCTTATACAGTAGCAATAAGTCAAGTGGTGTTTGTAAGGTGAATGGCCTATCTTGGTATTTGAACTGTGCACCTACTACATGCCAAGCCATGACTCTAACCACTAAGCTAACTCAACTGTGATAGTTTAGCTTTACCACAGAATATGAAATGTGAGGATTTGGAGTCACTTGGGACCTTGTGGATTAAAAGTAGGTTGATTTACCACCAGATTTTTTTTTCATAAGAAGGTTTGTTTATTTTTGTGTTAGTTACTTTTATGTCTATGAAAAGATTGTTGGGCTAGGTTTTGTAAAGTGATAATGGAAGTTCATGTGTTGCATGTGGTGTTCTGTTTCCACGTATGTCAAATTTCATCCCTAGATGTGAAATGATGCTTCAGTCCTTTGGTCAGACAGTTGTTGCAGTCTTTATATTACAGGAAATACTTTGTTTTGAAGATAGAGCAAAGTCTTTGTCAGTGTTGTGGCTGCTGTACTTAGGCCTTCAGGTGAGAGGTTGGGGAACAAACAGAAGGAGTAAAGGTACATTTTCAGATTGCTAATGATATTGGTGGATTGAGCTCTGAAGGATTTTAGTACAAGAGGCAGATTTAATGGTTGGTCATTAATAGACCATGTGATAAGGCAGTAATCTCGAAGTGTTAGCGGGCATATGGATATTTTGGAGATAAAAATTAGAATGTTAGTAGCCATTAGTGCAAAGGTGGAGTGTTTTGAGAAATAGAATTTGGTCTAGTGGATTCAGGGATTAGCTGTAAAAAACATGATCAGACAGAAATTTGGAGATGTCTGATGAACACAACCCTAGGTATCGAAAACTAAGGTCCCCTAGGATATTTTCAGCCATACCAAAACAAAGACTGAAATTATGTTTGTGATGAGGTGTTTGAATCTTTGCACTCAGGATGGTGTGGATATGTAGGCAATAGCTAGTAGTACAGCTACAAATAATGCAGTCTCTGGGCAGAAGGGCCTTAATGTAAAAAAACTGAAGTTGAGAACAGAAAGCAGAACTTTATGAAAGCAGAAATTGAAAGTAGGAAAGCTGTGGGTGAGCTACTGAGTTAAGAGCGGAAGCACAGAATAAGAGATTGGTAGATGGTCTATAACTGTAATAGGCATGAACACTACTTAATTTATATCTGTGTGATTTTGTTTTATAAAATTCTTCTGATTTATTACACATAAGTAAACTAGATTCCCATAGCAGACAAGTCACAGTTGAGAAGGCTAGCTTGCTTACTTTCAGTGCAAACGATTCACTTTGATGAAAAACACAATTCACAGCTCTTGTCAGCCCTTAATTAACACTTAGTTTCAGTGTGGTAGAATCTCTTCGATGAATCCTCAGCTTATCTAAACAGTCCTATATTGATTTGTGATTGACTGTGCAGTAGCCTGGTAAGAGAAGTTTTTATTTTAATTTATATAATACCTTTTGCTACTGTTTTTCACTGTTTGTAAGAAGAAATGGATATTAAACAATCCTGTCTTGATTTGTGATTGACTGTGTAGTAGCCTGGTAAGAGAAGTTTTTATTTGAATTTATATAATACTTTTTGCTACTGTTTTTCACTGTTTGTAAGAAGAAAATGATATGTTGTAGACAAGAAGGTTTACTTTGATTTATATTTGTTGTTATAACCTTAAATTTCACTGTTTGTTGTCAAAAAAGGGATAGGATTTAGACAGGTAACCTCTAGCTATCTCAAGGGGCCTAGTCAACTATAAATTTACATAGACTGCAGAGAGAACAATCCAGTGTTTATACAAACAATCCTATCTTGGTTTGTGATTTATTGATCTTACTGTTAAAAACGGGTGTGAGTATGAACAATAATGAGTAAAATAATTCCAGCTTTTGTGAGACTTTCACAACTTGTATGGTCAGACCAACAACTTTATTGTCCTTAATTTAATATTTAGTCATATATTGTTTGTGTGATTTTTTTTCACAGAAGTTTATTTAAATTCTCTTTGAATTCTGTGGTAACTGATTTTGATTATTCTTTTCTTTTAGCATTCTTTATTCATTTGCAGCTGAATATGGATTCCTTAAAAGAGTATGCAATGAATGATTTGCCAAAGCACAAGTATCTTGTAGAGTGCATTAATTGCTACATATATTTAAGTGTAACACCTGGTAACACTGGTGATCTGTGTTCCTCATGACAAAATTTGGAGGATTTGCTGACCATTAGTTGTAGTAAAGCTAGACTTACTGATGGTGACTGCATTGCGCAACGTGCACAGCTTGGAGATCTGTTATCATATATATTAATGACTGGACTGATGAGATAGATAATCTTTGGCAAAGAGTAAATAAGAACACATTTAGGAAATGAAGTGTCTATTGTCTGTAAAGATCACTCAACCACTAGCGAACAAGATAATACCAATGACAACTTCGGAATTCTAGCTAAAAGTATTCAGCAATTTTGAGGATTCAGAGAGTATAGAAGAAAATAAATGAAAGGAAGAATTCTACAACAAATAAGGAAGAAAAAGAAACTGATGAATGTCTGTAAAGCAAAGAGAATACATATTAAAAAGGACATTGCTTTGTTATATAATACACAGATTAGAGGGAATGATAACATTGTTCTTTCCGAAAACCTTAAGTCTACAAAAAGGCATGATTTTCCAAAAAAAGAAGTAGAAAAAAGAGGCAGGGGTAGGTGAAAAGGAAAAAGTCAAATTTAAATGTGGAAGGATTGAAGAACATTACTGTAAGAAAAAAAGAGAATGACAGATGTTGCCAACTTGGCTGAAGTTATAGGTATATAAAGCCAACTGGTTGAGAATTGTATGTTTGCATATGTAATAAGCAATGAAAACAGTAGGATTAATAAGACTAATGGTGATGAAGCTCATTCCTTTATAACAATTGCTCTAGCAGATATTATAGAATTAGAAGTTGAAGATTCCTCAGATCTGGTCAGAAAAGATATTCTTGTAATTGGAGATTCAATTATTAGAGGAACCGATACTTACATTTGCAGAGAAGATAATGAACACTGAATAGTGTTATGCCTGCCAGGAGCAAAAATAGAGAATGTGAGACAATCCTTAAAACACCTTAATATAAGGAAGTATGAATCTGCTTTTATTAACGTCAGTACAAATGATCTCATTCGCAAGGACTCTGTTAGTAGGGAACTTACAGTCCTCTTAGATAGCATAGCTTGTATAGGTGTTAGGGCATATTTTTCACAAATCAAATATAGAAAGCAGAGTCAGGTCACCATGAATGAAAGGATTTTTTAGGTAAATACTTACATGACAAAAATGTCCCATTTTAAAAAATGGGAATATGTACAGCATCCAAGCCTAATTTCAGGCACATGTGTACAGACAGGATGGCGTGTACTTGTCATGATCAGGGAAGATAATTTTTGCAGCAGATAGTTTGCAATATTTGACAAACTCAAGGCAGGATTTTTGCCAGGTCAAACATTTAACAGTTCACAAATAGCAACATTTGATGCCTCTCTGATGGTTGTTAGTGCTAGGAGCATTAATAATATTTTTTATTGAAAAATTTAGTACTTTCTCACAAGAGTGATGCTGTAATTGTTTGTGAAACATAATTAAAGAACAATGCCTTTAAACCAACTTTATCAGGGCATAAAGGTTTTTACTTTAACATACATTCTATTAAAAATCAGGTGTAAGTGTTATGACAGAGATAAAGATAGTTATTAGACCTGTGATTATTACATATCCAGTGATAACACCAATACTATTGATTGTGTAATTGACAATAAAGAAAACCCTGGAACATATAACAGTTATTAGAGTGTATAGACCACCAAAGTCAAATGCTGATGACCTAGAAGAATTCATGCATTTCTTGCATGAAACACAGGAGGGCAGAATAATAGTGGCTGTGGACTTAAATTTACCAGAAACAGACTGGAATAATATAGCAATAACCCACGCCTGGGTGTGGGTAATGCTGGATTTTCCCACGGTTGGTGTGGTTTGGTCATGAGGGCGAAGCCCGAGTGGCCAAACAAAGCCAACCGTGGGTAAATCCAGCATTACTCACACCCAGAAGTGGGTTGTTGCTTTTATACAATGACATTATTTAAGAAAAAAATAATTACTTTTCTTAAATAATGGCATTGTATAATGCCTCCTTGCTGCCCTTCCGCAACTGTCTGGTATTCTGCGGCAGTTCTGATGTACTGTGCATGCATATGCCTACGCAGTACATCACAGCCGTGGGCAAAAGCAACGGAAAAAGCAAGATCTCAAATGCTTTTTACAAGCTGTTTCGCTATGTTAAATCGGTTTAACATAGCAAGACAGCTTTATAAAAAGCAACAGAGAATCTCTGTTGCTTTTTTAAAGCTGTCTCACTATGTTAAACCCATTTAACATAGCAAGACAGTTTTGAAAAAAGCAACGGAGAAAGCAAGGTCTCCGTTGATTTTTACAAACTGTCTCGCTATGTTAAAGGAGTTTAACATAGCGAGACAGTGTGAAGCAATGGAAATCTTGCGTTCTCCATTGCTGTAAAAAAAGAATTATAGTAATGGAAAAAGTCCGGGCGACCGGACCTTTTTCCATTACTATAACTCTGATTTACAACGTGCACGCTGACCAATCAGCGTGCACGTTTTTGAATATTAATGGGGGGGTCGTTGTATAATATTGATTTAACAACATTAGTAAAAAGAAAATATTTACAACGTATGTTCAGAAACAGCAATTGCTTCAGATTGTAAAAAAACTCTACCAGGGAACAAAACGTACTACACATTGTTTGTGTTCGTAAAGAAATTACTATTACCTCTTGTCAAGTTTTACCACTGTTATTGAGCAGTGATCATGGGGTTATAAAGATTAAGTTGTTGCTATATAATTCTGCCAAGCTAAAATCTAAACCAATGTACAGAAGATTACTAACAGATAATTAGGAAGCAAAACATTCATTATGTAAAACTCATTGGTGTGATGCAGCCAGTGGATAAACTGCTGAAGGAATGTAGAACGCTTTGAAAGAGAAATTGAATACAAAAAAATAATTTTTAACATCAGGGTTTAGGCAGACAATGTCAGGAGGATATACTTCCATAAGAACAAGATATTTGATTAAGGTGAGAGGCAAAATTATAAGAAATAGATATGTAAGATGTGGAAGGAGCAAAGTCATTCAAACTGATAAGCTGTATGTTGATTCTAAAATAAATTTTCAGACACAACAGATTATATATATATTTACAAAATTTTATGCAATGCAGTTTGACTCCACAGAGGGGGTGATAAATTGTCTTAGTGGCATCCAGATTAGATTCCATTGCAAAAGAACTATGCTAAATGGATCCAAACAAAGCACAGAGAGGAGATGGAACTAGTAATAATGACCTGAGAACACTTCAGCACAAATTTATAGTATCATTATATTTATTATTTCCTAGGGCTTATAAATATGGGGAGATTCCTCAAGATTGGAGACATGCTCTTGTTAATGCTGTCTTTAAGGGAAAGGGGAATAGGACAAAGCCAGTCATATAGACCCTTAAGTTTAATTTCATTTTGTGCAAAAATAATGAAAAAGGTAATATTCGATAAGTTATTGTCAAAACTGGAAAAGGTTGGGCCTGGAAACCATATAGCAACATGTTATGCCTCTCAACTGTACAAATTTTCACAGAATGTCCAGATTTGTGCCTCATATTTCTGGTCTGTTTCTCATAAAATTGTGGTTTCTGGCAGTTCATTGGCAAATCACTGAAGATGGAAGTCAGAAAATAATGACAAACATTTGAGTTTCAGATGTCATACCCTTGAGAAAATTCATGCTAATGTAAAACATGTTATTCTATCAATTTTCTAAGTTTGTAAGAGCAATATTTAAAAAAGTATCCCTGTTTTTGGTCCTTTGTTCCCCATTATTTATAGCTTTGTCCAGATTTCTTGCTCTAAGAGGTTGAGAGGTATGTAACATGCACATGTTGAAAATAGATCTATAATCACCTGTAACATGATGTTCTATAACAATATAATAAAAGTTATAAATGAAAAATTGTGTTTTGATTTAATTTATATAGATTTAGCTTCAGCATTTGACAGGGTCATATACAAAACACTGATCAATACATTAGAACAACTAGGTATTGATGTACTGTTGATAAGATGGATAGCTACATGGCTTACAAATATGACATGGCAGGTATCATACAGCAATTGGACAGCTTAAATTCAAGATTACAGTCAGGCTGTCCTACAGGGCTCTGTCCTAGGCCCATACTTGTTTAGATTGCATCTTTCAGATCTATCTTTTTCGTCTGAAGTGTTCTACAGTCTGTATGCAGACGACTTGAAACTGGAGAAACTGACTACATGTGTTACATATAGGGCATGTCTTCAAAAGAACTTGATTAAATTGACCATTTGGGCACAGGAGAATTATATGCCTATAAATACATCAAAAACGGAACATATGAGATTTGAAACATAAAATGAAAGGCGGATATTTAGTACAGCCCACAATGACTGAAACTGTAGATCCCTTTAATGACCAGTGTATACGAGTAGATCAAACATTTTGAGTTTTTTGTAATCATATGAACCATTTTGTTAATGATAGTTATAGAACTATAGGTTGTATAAAAAGATTTATAAAGTCTAGGAAATCGGAAATGATGAAGTCCTTGTTTGTTATTTACATTAGACCCAAATTTGAGTATGGAATAACAGTATGAAAACCGGACAACAAATAAGCATGAGTAAACTGGAAATAGTTGTTGTTGTTTGTCTTTTTGGCTTTTCCTGGTTAGGGGTCGCCACAGCAGAACTCCGGTCTGCTAATGATTGGCAGTAGATTTTTATGGTGCCAAGGTGCCAGCCCGACCTTCAGCGAAGGCATGCCCATTTACGCATGTCTTTCAGAGGCCACTTGACCGCGGGGAGGACATGCAGACTCCACACAGAAGGCACTCCAGCCGTGAATCAAACAGGAGAACCTCTTGCTGTGAGGCAACAATGCTACTACTGTACCACCGCTGCTAGTAAACTGGAAAGAGTACAGTGGAAATATACCAAGAGCATCCATGAATGTGAACATTTACATTATTATGAAAGACTAAAATATCTGAACTTGTACAGTGTCTCATACAGATATTTAAGACAAGATGTTATTCAGGTATATTGGGCATTTAGAGGCAGCTACCGCTGGGAATATTTGGGGTTATCAAAAAGTAGTAGAGAATTATCAGACAACCTATGTAGAAGAATTTATAGGAATGAGAAGTGTACTAATTGGTTCTCTGAGAAAGCAGCTAATGCATGGAACAGACTACCAAATTACATTAAAGCAAGCACTAGTTCAGATATTTTTAAGAACAGCTTGGACACTTATGGGAACAACTGTTTTGGTATATTGGCAGGCTAGAAGGGCATTAATGCCCATACTTGAAATATTTGTATGTATGTATGTATGTATGTAAACATGTGATTCATGGCTTCTTGTGTGTCTGCTTAAATTAAGACCACAAGGGGAAATACAGGTTATAAGAAAGAGAGACATATGAAATGGAAATTAAATGATATTCCAAAGATTCAGTGTAACTTAATCATAGTACCCATGTAAAGATAAGAGCTACTATATTTGAAAAGGGGAAGCTTGGATGAATGTTTTTGGAGTCCAGGGGGAGTTTCTTGAATGGTGTTTCACTAGTGATCCTCCCTTGTAATATTAAGTAAAATGAATGTGCGATGCAAGCAAATTGTCACACTGGGAGAATAAATAACAATGACAATGACAACAGGGGTTTTAAGGCAGCATAAGGTGTGGAAAGGCAGTAGATTGAGCAGCAGCTCTTAAGTATTGCTGCAGGAGAAACACCGAGGCTGCAGTACTGCAAAACATGGCTATAGCCAGCTGTAATAAGATAAGGCTGAATGGGAGAACCACAAAATCACATGGAAATTGTAACACAACAGCCAGAAGTTGTACCAGAAAGCTCGATGTGATACCAGATAAAGAAGGACGTTGTAAATTGTATGGGTGAATTACTAAAATGGCCTGGGAAATTACATAATAACAGCCTGTATTTCTGCACCAGAAAGTACAGTGTAGCTCCTGTTTAGGGGCAATTTAGAAGGGCTGAGGTTGCGTTGTATTTCTTAATTAAATTATGAAGACAAGAATATCCATCGCACAATCCAACATTCTGGTCATTGGAGACACCATTGTAAGAGACACTGATGTTCCTCTCAAAGGGCTGAGTAAGGAGAAAGTTTTGGTCAGTTGCTTATCAGGGGCCAGGGTCCAGCACATTATGCATGAACTCAGGTTATTGGACCACAGTTATCAGTATGGCTCAGTCATAATCCATGTGGGTATAAATAACCTGAGACATACCTCCCTAGGCTATATATGAGAGAGACATTATTGAGCTCTCTGAACAATTAAACAGTATTTTACCTTCTCCGGGGATAATAACGGAATATGAACAGAAGATGACTGACTTTAATAATTGGCTTAGTTTCTGGTGTCATTTTAAGGGGGTGCAATATTTATCAGCATGGAAGGAGAAGGTCAGCAGTCCACTCTGCTTTGTCAGGGCTGGTCTGCAGCTCTCTCCTCTAGCATTTTGAATATTTCTAAAATGTTGTCCTCCCCCATAGTCCCTTTCTTACGCAATGATAAACTGAAAAAAAAAAAACTTTCCACATACCAAAAAAAACCCAAGAAAATCTAAAGGTATTACTATTTCATGCTAGGTGTCCAAACAGAAAAATTCACTCCCTACAAGCTCTCCTCACCCTAGAGAATGCCGATGTCTGTGTAGCCAGTGAAACATGGTTTAAAGTAATGGAGAGGGCACCAGCAGTGAAAGGCTATATTGTCTTCCACACATTTAGACCAGCTACTGCACAGACAGGGATTAAAGGTGGAGGTGTCTCTATTTACATAAAAAATTAAGATAGCACAAGGCTAGTCAAACAGGACAATGCACTTCAGCTTCTCCATGTTCAAATCACCATAGGCAAAATCCCATACCACTTCCTTGCAAGCTATAGGTCCCGCTCTATGACCCAGGAAATCAATAACATGTATTTAAGCATATTGGAAACACTCACAATCCAACCCAATATCATATTTATGAGTGACTTTAATTGCCTCATTATTATATGGGAATCATATATGACACCAAACATGCAGGCACAGAGATTCCTTGATTGTATAAATGCAAACTCCCTAAAAAAATTTGTCAAAATGCCAGCCAGGGGCACAAATGTACTGGATGTGGTCCTTACTAATATGAAAGTGTGCTGCACACTCCTTAGTGTCATGTCTTCTGTGGTAAAGTCATACCACAAAGCAGTCTCATTTGAAGTAAAAATAATGCCCAGAACCCAACTAACTTTGGAATGTTCAGGAACTACTCTAAGGCTAACTTCCTACTATTAAGTGATAACCCGGCATAATTTCAAGCTCTAGTAAACCCTGGGAACACTGCTGCCTATGTGGAACTGTTCACATAAACCCTATGCAAGCATAATAATAGCTGCATAAAAGCAGCTATACCCACCAGGAAGACATACAAAACTAACTCAAAAAACAAGCCACCCTGGTGGAATCACATCAATAGGCTGTTCAGCAGAAGGAAGAAAATAATAACAAAAATTAGGAGGAGTAGCACCCAGCTGGATAAAAGCACTCATCAAAATAAACAAACAACTCAAAGGACAAATCAAGTCTTTCAAAGCCAGTTTTGTGCTAAATTTGGCCTCGTATGTCAAAGGCAACCACAAAACATTATTTAACCATGTCCACAACCTCAAAGGCAATGCACAACTGTGTGAAGAGCTCATTGTATATTGATCCACCTATACTGAACCAGAAGATATAGCAAACCTACTGTCCAATAAATTCAGTTCTAACTTTACACCCCCCCAACCTTTCCTCAGAATAATACCATCAAATATAATTTCTCCTGCTGTCACTAGGGAATAGGTCCTCAATGCTCTCTCTAAGGCTACGAACACTGCATCTATAGAACCAGACAATATCCCAGGATGCCTTCTAAATAGCATGAATCACAACCTCTGGAATTGCTGTTTACCTATTGCCTCCAAACAGACTTGTGCCTCACGAATGGAGAACAGCAACAGCCAGCCCTTGGCACAAAAGTGGGTCATCTATAGACTTGGAAACTACAGATCCATATGTCTCACTAGTCTCATATGCAAAGCCATGGAAATAATTATCATGGAAATGATCATGAATGACATAGGAAAACTTCAAACATTAAACCAAACCTAATTTGGTTTTGTCAAGGGCACACCATGCCTATTCAGCTTGATGGACTTCTTTGAGAAGGTCACCAAAGAAATGGATGAGGCCAAAAATGTTCACACTGCCTACCATGACCTAGCCAAGGCATTTGACACAATATCCCACTTGGTCATTGTTGACAAACTGAGGAAGCTAGGTACCAACTCATATGTCACCCGGTGGATAGCCAACTGGCTCAAAGACAGGATCCAGGAAGTTAGCATTGTGGAGCCCACCTCTACAAAGAGGCCAGTCAGAAGCAGTCCTTCAGGGAATGGTCCTGGGACCACTCATTTTTGGCATTTACTTCTCTGAGGTCAATACCAATGTCAATGGCCTCTAGCTGACTAAATCTGCAGATGATTACAAATTAGGAGCAGTTATAGAATCCCCCATGAACACTAATGCTCTCCAGGAAGGGCTGACACAGACAAATAACTTAAGTCAGAGCCATGAACTAAAACTAAATTCCAATAAATGCATAATAGTATCCTTTGGGAATAATCTACCCCTAGTAGCTATCATAATAACAACACACTAGTTAGGGACTTGGGGAGACACATAGACAGTAATCTAGCCTTTGACCATCACATGTCTACAATCATGAGGAAATCATTCTATGTTGTGCAACTATAAACAAGGGTATGGCATCTGGGTCCAAAGAGGTCATTGTTCCACTGTATTCACCAGTCATCAGACCTATCACTAAGTGCAATGCCCCCACTGGTATGCACCTAATCAGCCACATCCAACAACTGGAACATCCACCACGGAGATTCCTCACTAAATGAACACAGGGTGTAAGTGACATGTCCTATGCAGATGGCCTCAAAGCCCTATCTCTGTATTCTGTCTCCTACAGGCTGTTGAGGGGAGATCTATGCCTGGCAGTCAAGGCATTGTCAGACCACACCCTGATGAACTCCTGCATATCTGCAAAACAATAAGCACCAGATTTGCCCATTCTAAAGACGTAAACCTTGTCTGTTATATAAATAGAACCTGCTGCTGAGACAAGTATATATCCCAGTGACTACCCCTTCTTTGAAACAGGCTCCTCATATATGTGAGGAGCTCCTCCCTAACCCTATTTAAGTGTGACTTGCACAATTGGATGGGAAACAGGAAATCCATCCTTGTTTTGGCATCTATGTCTTTAATGGACACATGCAGCCTGTAAATGGTTAATTTCCCAGGCCCCTGCTTGTAAATGTTTCATCTCCCAAGCCCCTCCTTACACTTATCAAGGGTATCAGAACTTGTCAGAGATTTGGAATGCATGGCTAGACTTAAAAAGGCCCTTGTAGTTGTTAGCCTAGTACACATATAGGAACCTATGGACCTGTTTAAAGACTGCTGTTTTTTAATACTGTTCCCCATTCTGGTCAAAATTCAGTATGGTCCAAACACAAGGAGACTGAAGCCTTGAGGCAGCCATGAGCCTCAAAGAAGTACTTGTTGAGGAACAAGTTGAACCCACTAGAGAAAGCAAAATGATATCCCAAGCTAAGTAAATATACAATGACTGAAACCACCAATCAAGAATTAATTGGCAAAAATTAGAAACATTTAAAAAAACAAGTTATGAAATAATTGTAGCCAGTTTGAAGCATTTAAGAATAACCTCAATTTGTAGAATTCATTAATAAGACACTTTATCCATAGGACCATCATGAAAACATTTGCAGCAGTCATTCAAAAGACGCATCATACATAACAGCAAGTTCTAAGGGAAATCGCACATACTGTACTAATGTTTTAACAGCTGTTAACTGCTAGTTCATAGGTTCATAGGTTGGTACTAGGCTTTCAGCCCTAGGGCCTATACAAGCCTAGCCATAACAATTCCCTGGATATTTCTTCCCACAATATTTACTTCCCTGGACCCCTGTCTAGCAGGGCAACTGACATGATCCCCGGGGTGAATTTCCTATCTCCCATCCAATTGTCAAGGTTCCTTTTGAAGAGGGTCAAGGAGGCACTCTGACATGTATGGGCTGTCTATTCCAGAGTATGGGGAGTCTCTGGGTCAGGAACCTATTCCTCCAGCATGTTTTGTTCATTGTGATGACAAGGTTTAGATCCCTGGAGCGTGTGGCTCTGACGGATTGGGATTTCTTTAAGTGGAGCATGTCCAACAGCTCAGGGTTTGACATGGCCTTGTATGTTAAGCAGAGATCACCTCTAAGTAGACGATATGCCACAGAGTATAGCTGGAGCTGGAACCTAGTACCTACCTATGAACCTATGGAGTTTTTTTAGATGGTCAGCATAGGGTATCTGCTTTAGGACTGTACTTTTTTTAGTGAGGTATTTCTGCAGCCTTTCCAGCTGTTGCAGATGTCTTGTGAGATACATACCAAACAGGGCATTGTACTCTGTAATGGGTCTAATGAGGGATGAGTACAGTGGAACAATGACCTCCTTTTTTTCTGTATGAAAGCCCTTTGTGACGCATGCCACATAGAAGGATTTCCTAACTATTGTGGCAATGTGGTTATCGAAGGTGAGACCACTGTCCACCTGTGTCCCTAAGTCTCTCACCACACTTTCAGTGTTTAGTGTACTGCCACCTATGTGGTAATTCATGGGTACATGGTTTTTCCAAAAGGGGATAACTATACATTTCTTGACATTAAGCTTGAGCCCATGGCTCTGGCACCAAGCATCTGTTTCTGTAAGGCCCTTTTGTAGACTATCCACATAATTTGGGGATTGAATAATGGCTCCCAGTTTGCAGTCATCTGCGAACTTTGTTAGCCGAAGTCCCTTAGTGTTGGCCTGTACTTCAGAGAAGTAGATGCCAAACAAGAGCAGTCCCAGGACTAAACCCTGAGGTTCTCCACTTGTCACTTGTCTGGAGCTGGATTTGGAGTCGGCTACTTTTACAGTCTGGGTTCTGCCAGTAAGCCAGTTTGCAACCCATCAAGTGACACAGGAATTTATGCCCAGTTTAGTAAGTTTATCTATGATTCCAAAGTGGGGGATGATGTCGAAGGCCTTGGCGAGGTCCAGATAGGCTGTGTGGACCGCCTTACCCTCGTCCACAGCTCTGGAGACCAATTTGAAGAAGTCAATCAGGTTCAGGAGACAAGATCGGCCCTTCACTAACCCAAACTGGGTGGGGTCCAGTGTTTGAAGGTTGCCAATGTCTTTGTTTATAAGTTCCATGATAATGCGTTCCATGCCCTTGCAGATCAGGCTCATCAGACTCCCAAAAGAACAAAGCATGTGCATCAGGTAACCCCAAAACTATTTTGGGGGGGTCACAGTGATTCAGCCACAACCATTGATGCACAGTAAAAGGTTTCTATGGCAATAAGCATTCATAGTATATTACAGTATACACTCTCAATACTTTTAGCATAAAGATGCATGGTGTCAGCAGAACCAGATGCATTGTAAGATTACACAAGACTAAATAAGCCACATACGGGTATAAAGCTAAGTACCTTAGTTTAAGTTTAAAACTAATCACTCTCCTCCACTTCCCCAGACAGTTCTGTCATGAGGTTAATAACATCTCTGGTAGAAATCCTCCTGAAGAGCTTTCCTTTCCTGTCCACCTTTCTTGTTCTACTGCAAATCCCTCAGCTGCTGATTTTCTCAAAGAATTGCCTAACCTTACAACACAGCAGAAATGTATACCCTGTTCCACAAAATTTATCTAAATCTCTAAGAATATCAACCAGCCTTCTAATTTCGTAAAATCACAAGCAAATAAATTGCACCTCTACTTAAAGAGATTCCTCTAGACTCTCCCTCTGGTCCTGATAATCTCTGCCCTTAGTTTTTTTGCCACTATAGAAATTTCATGGTCATCCCACTAAATCACATCTACAATCTAAGCCTCACAACCAATACTATTTCCTCTACAACCAATACTATTCCCTCTATCTGGAAATCATCCTTTGTCTGACCTGTACCAAAAAAATCACAAACCCTCTTCATTTTCCCAGTTCCACCCCATCTCAAAACCTCCTGGTAAAATCCTTGAAAACATAATTTAAAGCAAAGTCTCCATTTACCTTGAAAGATGCTACTTTCTCAGAAACAGCATGACTTTAGGCAGGTGGAAGTACCATGAATGTTCTCCGTACATTCACTGATCACATCCTTACTAACATAGATAAAGGTAACCTCAATGGAGCAATATTCATTGGCATTACTGGGAGCTTTGCCCTGGTTTATCACTCCATCCTATTATCTGATCAGTGTAAGCTCTGAATCTACACAATGTTTCAGAGTTTTCATGACCAACCAAACCTTCACAGTTAAAACTGTGCCTGTCTTCTCAGATACAACTTTCATTCTTTCAGAGGTTCCTCAATCATTTCTTGCACCAATACTAATCACCATTTTAATAAACTGCCTCTCGACCTACCTCATCTATAACTCCCTCTTTATGCTGTTGACATGGATATGTACAGATCCAACTCATCTCACAACATTATCCAAAATCAGCTTCAAGCTGACCTACTACAAGTCAGCAATTGGATTTGTTCTAAACAGAGCTGCTCATCAACTCTAAAAAAAACAGGTCAGTGATGTTTGGCATAAACAAAAGACTCACTAAAGCTGCTAGTCCTCTCCATATTGAAGGCCTAGACAGCAACCTAATTGAATCCACTGCATTATTTAGATCCCTTGGCATTTGTCTTGACCAATCCATCAACTTCCAAAACTGCATTCAGAAAGTCAGATACAAAGTCGACTACCTCCTATTTTGATCCCAAAAGATAGCTCCCTTCTTGTCACAATCTGCTAGAGCAGCTTTAGGCAAAGGTGAGCTGTTTGCACAACTAGAATATATCCTACCCCTGTTCACCACTGCTTCACAAAAACACTACCACCATCCAACCTTTTTCTAATAAAATCTGCCACCAGCTTCCCTAAGTGTGAACATCAATGCAACACTTTAGAAAAAGCAACCTGGCTATCTATTCAAGGCAGAGCCTACTTTCTTCTTTTCTCCATTCTTTTCAAACATTTATTCTGTGACACAACATCCCCCATGAAACTAAGTGCATTCAACCCACTTTCTACAGCCTAAGAAGCCACTTCACTAATGGCCCTACTTTATCCACTAAACTTCATTCCACAAACCACAGCTTTCTCTGTTCCTGCTCCTAAACTGTGTCAGTCATGGCCACCTAATCTTACTGAAATCAGAGACTGCAAACAATTCAGATGTCAAGTCAAACAATATCTAACTGAACAATATAAATGCACATATCAGAACACAGGCCATGTCACCTAACCCCCCTTGGTTGCACTATTACATTCATCTCAGAAAAACTTGGTTGCTTAGTCCTAATTTCTCCAACATATAAACTCTTACCCACTGCTTCCCTACATGCCTTATCCATTTCCTACTATATATCTAAAGTCCACTTCTCCTGTTATTAGCTGTTCTACTGCATCTCTTAATATTCTACAAGCTCTACTCTTTTCACTGCTAAAATTTCCTTTCATACTTATACCTTTCTATGTCCATTCTTTTGGCTGAATCCCATTTAACTCAAACACCTGTGTTATGCATTGTATATTCCTGATCCTACTTATTTTTAAATCCTCTTATAAATATGTGAATCTTTTTAATCTTTGTCATGTTAAAACACTATTGTATAAGTTCATTATTCCTTTAATCTTAATTTACTGTTGTTACTATGTATGTAACCCAGGCTGAACCTGCAAATGGTCAAATTTGATTAATGCCCTACCATGGTAAACAAAACTAAATAAATAAGTTAATTGCAGCAAGTCATACAAGTAAATTACCATACATACCACAAATAGGAAGTCAAGAAAATAGAGGAGAGGATAGAATGAATGAATGCTTAGTAAGAGGAAAAATATTTTTAGAAATGAAGGCAGGTCATAATGGCACTTGGAAAAGGCTGGGCTACAGAATCAAGCTAGAAAACAGAGAGTAGTAAAGGAGAGACAAAACCTAAAGAGTAACCAACATGAAAAAATAGTGGGACAGGAAGTCCAGAAACCAGAGACTAACAAGCAAGGATAACACTTCACAATCCTTGTCAATTATCCAGTAACATTCAGTGGCTTTGGGCAAGGTCACCGTGTTGTAACTTAGCAAAATGCTACTAGTTTTTGTTGTGCCCCTGTCCAACAGTATGAACACAGTACCCATGAGAATTAAGTTTTGCCAGGGAGAACCACTGGTGAAAGATAAGTCGCCTTTTTTTTAAAGAAACATCTTTATTACATTATCACTTATACCGTAGGCAATCATACATTTATATAAATAAAAACAAACCATACTGACATATTTTTAGTTGCAAATGTTATGCATTATTTATAATCGATCTAGTCACTGTTAGTCAAACATTACAAAGCTCATTCGATTTCTACCTTTCCTAAAACCTCATTCCATCTCCAAAACATTATTCTGCAAATACTGTTTCCACAATTCCCATTTTTGTAATATAGCTTGATCATAACCTTTTCTAAAGATCCCACTTCCAGTTGTTTTATCTCTGTTACTATATTCACTGTTTATGGCTGCAGTGGTATAGCGGTTAGCATTGTCGCCTCACAGCAAGAGGTTATCCTGTTCGATTCCCGGCTGGAGCGCCTTCTGTGTGGAGTCTGCATGTCCTCCCCGTGGTTGAGTGACACTAAAGACATGCAGGTAGGTGCGAACGTGAATGGGCATGCCTTCATTGAAGGCTGGGTATCGGGCTGGCAACCACCATAAAAATCCACTGCCAATCATGAGCGGACCGGAGTTCCGCTGTGGCGACCCCTAACAGGGAAAAGCCGAAAGACTTTTACTATATTCACTGTTTCTAATACAGTTGGTTTAGACTTTGATTTCCATTTTCTAGTGACAACTTTTTTGACAGCTACTATAATTAAAGTCAGCAAGGCCTTACTATTTCTAGGCAATTCCCATTCTCTATCATAGCTCAATAAAATCATTTCCTTATTTTGCTCATCCAGTATTTCTATTAGGGTAATCTACAGAGAATTTTTAAAGTCTGCCAACTCATTAGACTCCCAAAAATATGTTCCCAATTACTTTTTTCTTCCCCCATCACACCTCCAACATTTGCAATCAGCCTGAGGAAAAATTCTTTGGATTCTGCTTTGGGTATAAAAATACCGATGTAAATACTTCCAAGCAAAGATCCTAAATCTCCTAGAATTTGTTGCATATTATGGAGCCATACATATATCCCCCATTATTTATTTGTGACTTGCTTATCCAATCTCTCTTCCCAATCCTTTCTAAACTCCTCTGATGGACACGTAGTTATCATGCAATATTTTATATGCCTTACTAATTATCCCTTTTCAGCAGTAGTTTCTGTTCTAGATTCTACTAAAAACTCTACCAGTGATGGTATTTCACTTAGGATCCCCCTCTTTCTTTCTTTTTGACTATACTCTGATATCAATCCTTGAAAGGGAAGGCAATTTATAGCCTGCAGTCCAAATTAATTCTTGGCCTCTTCCCATTCTATTACCTTTCCTTCCCTAATTATTTGCTCCCAATACTTTGGTTCCTTTAACAGTTTTCTCCAGTAAATTCCAGCCCCTCTTGCCCATTCTCTGTATGTTTAATTACAGCTATTCCTATTGGCAGAATCTTCTTTCTTCATCCCTGCATTGACTTAATTCATAGAATACTTTCTGCTACTTTATGAATATAATATTCTATATGGTTAGTGATATTCTCCTTAAGGACCTGCATCCAAAATCCCAGTCTCTTCTTGTTTATACAGCTTCTTCCCTGTTTCATCATCATCCCTTTCCACTTTTAAGTATAACTTTCTGCTTGTGCTATGTATAGGAACCTATAGGAGCCTTAACTGCACAGCTCTGAAATAACCCTTCAAATCAGGTAACTCCAAACCACCTTGTTCTATTGGAAGGATCAACTTATCCCATTTGATCTTTGCCCTCTTCAACTCCCAGATAAAATCTTTCAAGTCTTTATTAATTGCTATTCACAACTTCTCCTCTGGTTGATAAAAACATGCCTCACCTGCGTATAAAACTAAAGGGACTAACATATTTTCACTGCTTGTATCTTGCTATCCATATCCATAAACAAGAGCTTCCAATTTCTCAGTTTTTGTAATATCTTTCATTTAGTTTCTTCCCACATATCCTTAGCTACCATAACATAATCCTTTTTAATCCATATTCCAAAGTATTTCATTTTATTATGTTCCCATAAATATAGGTATTGCTGAAACAATGTGTGTGTGGGTACATAGCTTACAGCTATTGTCTTTGTTTTATCTTCATTAATTTTGTATCCTGGAAAGACTTGTAACTGTCTCAGAATGTCCAACAGCCCCGAAATGTCATTTTCTGGTTTTATCAGGTATAAAATAATATCATCCGCAAATAAAAACAACTTTTCTTGACTACAATACCAACTATATCCTTGAATTTCTGAGTCCCCCCCCCTTTTTTTTGCCAGTGGTTCTAAATGTAATGTACATAACAAAAGGGAAAGAGGATACTGCCTGTCTGGTTGCCCTTCTCAAACAAAACTTATGAGAGAGGAACCACCCACTTTAATTTTCACCTCCGATCCCACATACATTTTCCTAATCAGCCTTATAATTTTATCAGGGAATGCAAATGTTTCCATTGCCCTACTCATAAAATCCCAGCTTCCTCTGTCAGATGCTTTCTGTGTATCAAGACCTACCAATGTAATTTCTAACATTTTCATTCCCTCTGGATCATCATTGTTCTACTAATGTTATCAAATCTTTTCCTAGCCTCCACAAAACCATACTGATCCATATCTATCAATTTCTGCATCACCTTTGCCATCCGTTTAGCCATTATAGACATAAACACTTTATAATCATGGTTTAGAATCAACATGAGCCTATACAAATCTGGATCTGATGGGTCTTTATTATCCTTAGATATTTTAGCCACCATTGTTTTCTTCCAGGATGTTGGTGCTTCTCCTTCTTTTAAAATACTGTTAAACAAAATTTTCCAGAACTTTATCAGGAAAAACATCTATTCCAATGGACTTTCCTGTAGATTAGTTATACATCACCATTTGTATATCATTTCCTCCTGTTCTATTAATAATTGATCCTCATCTAACCTAACTTTGGCATATTTAATTCTTCCATAAACATTTCCATTTGTACTTTTCCTATATTTGCACACATTTCTGCTTTATACAGATTTTTATAACATTTCCTAAATATTTCTAATACCTCTACAGGATCCCTGGTTATTTTCTTTTGTTGTAGGCTCCTGAAGCTTGGTAAAACCCTTTCTAATTTCTGTTCCCTGAGCCATTTTGTTAAAAGTTTTTGTGCTCTGGAAGTATTAGTAAAAAAAAAAAAAAACTGTTTCCTAACAGCAATCATTCTAAACTCATGCATATTATCGAGGTAGTCCTATACTTTTCTTTAAAACTCTGCAATTGCACCTCTTCTTGTTCTGTGAGATTCCCCCTGTTCTATAATGCCTTAACCTTTGTTAGTACCTCTAAATAACTCTTATCACTTCTTAAACATCTCTTTTTCTTTTATTTCTACCCTATTTATAAACTCCTTTTGAAGAAGTCCTGATGAGTTTGGATGAAAGCACTTAATCTGTTGTCCTTTTTGTTTTTTGTATTAAATTGAGCTTTTAACATATTAACCAGTGGCATTGTTTTTGTTTTAGTTATTTATAGACTCCACCTTACTTTTATCCCACTCCCTACCTATATTTTCAGAAGAAATTCCAATCTTTTCTAATAATTCCTGAATTATTTCCACTCCTTATTTCTTAAAATCCTCTCCTTTTAACAGATAGGCAGGGAAGCACTAGTGTCTCATTTTTTGTTTCTTTACCCTGTATTTTTATTTTAGTTATTATTGGTGCTTGATCTGAATTAGTTGTTGGATGCATTTTAAAACTTTCAATTAAATGCATATGTTCCTGTGAAATATAATTTCTGATGACCCTAGCCCAGTTTTTGTACCTTTGGGAATAATATGTAAATTCTCTCCAAACTCCTACTAATGAATTCATATCTTCCATGCCAAATATTTTCAAAAATGTCTTCAAATATATACCCTTTTTTGTTATGTTTTCCATTCTAGGCCACCCCAGAGACATCCTTACTGTTGCAAACCAAATTCCAGAAGCCACCTATAATTAATATTATCCTGAAAGCTAAATATTTCAATCACAATTTTCTCAATCTCCATTGTAGCAGTTTTAGTTGGAATATAAATATATGCCAGCATAATCCTCCTGCCTTGCCAGTAACCCCTTAGTACTATAAATCTACCATTATTATCTTTTTCCCCTTTTCTATCACTATTGGAGCTCCTCTCGCAATCAATACAAGTACTGCCCTCTTTCTTTTCCCAGATATTCTGCAGAATAACCATCCTGAAATTCTTTCTTTATCAAATTCACATGGTTATTTCTTTCCAAATGTGTCTCCTGTTACATAGCTATTTGCACTCTAATTTTTAAAATAGTTCACTACTGTTTCATTTTC
Organism: Protopterus annectens; assembly: GCF_019279795.1. NCBI lineage: Eukaryota > Metazoa > Chordata > Ceratodontiformes > Protopteridae > Protopterus > Protopterus annectens. The sequence goes on along the minus strand of NC_056729.1, from coordinate 250,167,807 downwards.
GTATTTATCAGTGAGGCCATTCAAATTTAAAGATAACATGGAAAGTGTCATTACGATAAGCTGTAATTCACGCCTGTTATTTATAACTTCTTTTTTTTAATGTCTAGTTTCAGCTTTTGTGTTTCATGCAAACAGTAATGTTTGTCAGGTTGATCTTTTATACAGTTGTTTTTTGTCATATCCATTTGAACCTATGTCACATCTTACAAAGCATTTTGTTTTAATAAAAACCCACAAACAAACAAAAAAAATATAGAACACCACCAAGACCTATTAACTTAATGCTAATACTCAAAACCATGCACATCTTAAATAATGAAGTTTAGTCCTCCTAATACGAACAATTGTCCCAGATAGACAGGCACATTCACAGGCTTGAATTAACCTATAATGAAAGTTCTGCATGCTAAGATGTGTGATACAGACTGTGCTTCTACTTCCACTAAGTGCCATCTGTTTTTTTTTAGTATCTTTATTCAATGATAGGTTCCCTTTTTTATACACAAAAGGATTTGCTTTTAAGCCCACATGGTAGATAACAACATTCTGTCTAGAAGCTGCATTAGCATAAAAATTAGATTTGGACAGGCCTTACTAAAAACAGAACTTAAGAAAACAAAAATTCAAAGTAGAAAGATAAACATGAGCTACCAAGTCGAGGGCAGAAGCATAGAATGAGGGCAGGAAACAAGTCTATAACAAACAGGCAGCAATGAATTTTTATTTAACAATGTGGTTTTGTGTTTAAAAATTTCTTCTAATTTCTTAATCATAACTAGACCACAATCCCAGTGTAGATAGCTACAGTTAAGAAGGCTATCTTACTTTGTTTCAGTGTTGGACATTCACTCGGATGGTGGATCTTGCACATATTTAGTTTGCACTTAGTTTTAGTAAGAGAGAATCTCTTGGAAGAAATCCCCCATTTGCAATGTTTTCTCCATCTATTTAAGACTGGAAGGAGAAATGTTGATCTATTTCAATGTGAGGAATTCAACTGGATAAAAACCCACAATTTGTGGCTTTTGTCCATCCTCAGTTAGCACTTAGTTTCAGTATTTGGGAACCTCTTGGAGAAAATCCACAATTCTTGGCTTCATGAGTGTCACTTAAATTAAGACCACCGAGACGGATTTAGTTATAAATAGAAAGAGAAGAACTGAAAGACATCCACAGTAGCTCTTTTACTTCCAAGATGAAGGAGACATAAGAATGTATGCTAAGTAAAAGGGAAAAGGTTTTCTTGGTCTGTGTCTGATTGGAGCAGAGTTACGGAGAATGTCATTTCCAAAAAAAAAGAAATATTGTTGGTTCATGTCTCTTTCATGGGCTGAATATCTCAAAAAACTGAGGTGAGGTAACCTGAAAACATGGAAAGGGAAGAGTAGGGAAGGTGTGATTGTAGACAGGATAGTAGAAGAGTGGTAGTAAATAGAACCAAGAATGCCAGTGAGGGAAAGGGTTTAAGAGAAAGAGAATATAGGTAGTTGGGAACAAGAATGATGGGGTGGATAGTTAGAGAGAGAGAGAGACAGTTGAATGTAAGAAGACAAAGAGAAAAGTTAACTAGAGAACAAATACATACTATAACAGAATAAAAACTGTGATTGAAGAGATACAGAAAGTAAAAGGTGGGAAGGATAACAACAAAATACTTTAAAGCAAATATCATCAGGTCTGTAGTAACTACATCATTAAACATTCATTTCAGGAATGATAAAAACAACACAACCATTTTTTTCAATATTAGGATCAATGGAGAATGAACTTCTTTATAGGTTCATAGGTTGGTACTAGGCTATCAGCCCTAGGGCCTATACAAGCCTAGCCATAACAATTCCCCGGAAATTTTTTCCCACAATATTTACTTCCCTGGACTCCTATCTAGCAGGGCAACTGACATGATCCCCGGGGTGAATTTCCTATCTCCCATCCAATCATCAAGGTTCCTTTTGAAGAGGGCCAAGGAGGTGCTCTGCTTGACATGTATGGGCAGTCTATTCCAGAGTACGGGGAGTCTCTGGGTCAGGAACCTATCCCTCCAGCATGTTTTGTTCATTGTGATGACAAGGTTTAGATCCATGGAGCGTGTGGCTCTGAGGGATTAGGATTTCTTTAAGTGGAGCATATCCAACAACTCAGGGTTTGACACGGCCTTGTATGTTAAGCAGAGATCGCCTCTGAGTTGACATTATGCCACAGAGTATAGCTGGAGTTTTTTTAGATGGTCCACATATGGCATCAGCCTTAGGCCTGTGATTCTTTTAGTGAGGTATTTCTGTGGCCTTTCCAGCTGTTGCAGATGTCTTGTGAGGTACAAACTAAACAGGGCATTATACTCTATAATGGGTCTAATGAGGGATGAGTACAGTGGGACAATGACCTCCTTTTTTCTGGATGAAAAGCCCTTAGTGATGAGGTGTGCCACATAGAAGGATTTCCTGACTGTTGTGGCAATGTGGTTATCGAAGGTGAGACCCTTGTCCACCTGTGTCCCTAAGTCTCTCATCACACTTTCAATGTTTAGTGTACTGCCACCTATGTGGTAATTCATGGGTACATGTTTTTTTTTTCCAAAGGGGATAACTATACATTTCTTGGCATTAAGCTTGAGCCCATGGCTCTGGCACCAGGTATCTGTTTCTGTAAGGCCCTTTTGTAGAATATCCACATCATTTGGGGATTCAATAATGGCTCCCAGTTTGCAGTCATCTGCGAATTTTGTTAGCCAGAGTCCCTTATTGTTGACCTGTACTTCAGAGAAGTAGATGCCGAACAAGAGAGGTCCCAGGACTGAACCCTGAGGTACTCCACGTGTCACTTGTCTGGAGCTGGATTTGGAGTCGGCTACTTTTACAGTCTGGGTTCTGTCAGTAAGCCAGTTGGCAACCCATCGAGTGATGTAGGGATTTATGCCTAGCTTGATAAGTTTATTTATGATTCCAGGGTGAGGGATGGTGTCGAAGGCCGTGGCGAGGTCCAGATAGGCTGTGTGGTCTGCCTTACCCTTGTCTGCAGCTCTGGAAACTGATTTGAAGAAGTCAATCAGGTTCATGAGACAAGACTTCACGAACCCAAACTGAGTGGGGTCCAGTGTTTGATGGTTGCCAATGTCTTTGTTTATAAGTTCCATGATAATTATGTGCAGTTATATTACTTTAAAACACACCTTGTATTCACATGCTCACACAAACCATTACTGAACATAAGCCACTGTTGTCAATAATGATTGAACACTGTAAGACAAATAAACAAAACTATACATTCAGGACTGTTTGGAGCCATCACAACACAGTAATATCTTATGTAGTTTTTTATCTTATATCCATACTGGAAAAAATCTGAGGTTAGAAAAACTTTAGCAATGGGATTTATCTCAAGGCTATAAGGGAGAGCCTGTGTTTGCAGAGGGTGAGATGGCTAGAAGAGGGGGCAGGATTTCTGGAGAAAAAAACACAGTCCTGTGATTGAGAATGGGACAGCACAGAGACTGATTAGGGTCAGAAAATAATAGCCCAAGGCTAGTACTATTCCTATAAGCAGGAGAAGGCAGTACACACAATGACTTCATTTCATGGTTAGTGGGAGCTGATCTTTCACACAACAGTAAGATCAGACATTACCATGACAACAAAGGTAAGGGAAAACTGAGTGCTGCCAGGTAAATCTGGTTTAATCTAGTTATTTACATTTTAAAAATAAGAGTACATTGAGGAATGGCTTCTGAAGGGGAAGACAATATAGTAAAACAGATTGCATGTCTTTACAGCTTAATCCTGAAATAGAAAATAATAAACAAATGAGTGAAATTGTGAAGCAGTAGAGTGCAAATGCAGATATTCCCATAGCTAAGCAAATATAAACACTATAACTGTAAAAATTCACAAGTGGAGTAATTATTAATATAGGTAGCAGCTATTACTGCGGGGAGTGAAAAAAAAAATGTTTTGGTCAAAAATAGTAACTGTGTTATGTGCCTGTGCTGTCTGGAGGGGTTGCATATTATTCACTGGGCAGCAAAGCTGAGTTTCACACTGTGGAACCTCTTAAATGTAGGCTTGGGGTTCCCTTGAGACAAATCAGGATGGAGCACTATGTAGGAGACCAGCATCTCAAGACTATATGGGAGCACCCATGTTTGCAGAGGGTCAGATAGCTAGAAAGGAGTGTATTGCTGTATTCAAGTTTACTGTAATTAAATTATTATTTTTTGTGCTTACTACTACTGGTTAGTCTAATTCTTATACTGAACGCCGATAAAGAACTTTGTTACAAACGTTCTTGAGCAGTGAGAAGTCTAATAAAATATGCCATATTTTTTACTCCAGATCAGCATTGTAATACTGACAACTGTAATTTTGATCCTGAAAATGGTGATATTACAACAGTGATTGTAGAGCAAAATGTTCACGGTTGTGATTTTTAAAGTATTCCAACTACTTCAAGGTACAGTAACCTCATAGTTAATATTATAGTTATCTGTGGTACAACTTTAATCTCTTGCAAAATGGCTTTAATAGTGCAAGTTTTCTAATCTGATTTCCTTCTGCATAAATTGGATTGCACTGTACTTTCTGTACTTAAAAGTCTCACAATTGTTGTTCTCATATTTGAGACAGGGAGTTGCTAATTTTTTTTTTCATATCGTCATTTTAGTTTTGCAATATTACAGGAAACAAATTTGAGAAAGTCGGATCAACCAAGCTATATAGTATGTCAAACCTGATACTTATGTACTAATTATTCCAAGAGAGATTTCTATGCTGATTCAAAAAATATTATCCCTGGCAAGTAGATTGAATGCATTCTTGTAAGAATAAGAAAGTTGTACTATTGGTATATCACTATTTATTCTCCTCAGTCTTAATCTTTTCACCTGACAAATCAGACTGATCTACTGATTTTAAGTTAAATTGCAAAGAATTATCATGTGTGGGATGTATGAGCTTTCTTTCACATGGGACATTAAACTTTTATGTATATCTATCTGTCAGTAGTTGAGTGCAATGAACACTGTGGCAAGGCCAGGTACTCAGCATTCAGTATGATACAGGTGTTTAACTAGGTAGATATATTGCATTTGCAGCATCCTCAAACAAAACATGTTATGATCTTCGAAGCCTAGCAGCAAGCAGCAGTTATTGGTAATGTCTATACAACTGAGGTTGTAATGTGAGGAGATAAAAATGAAAGCAGGAGGTTTGTCAGAGGATGCTGGTAAATCTTTGTGAAGACACGGTAAAGAAGTGTTAGTGGTCCAGTAGTTGGAGATTCATTCTGGAGCATTTAAAAATAATTTTAAAAGAGACATGAAATAGTGGATTAAGATCTTCCTGTATGGCCAGTACTATAGTTCAGTCAACCCATGTTGAAGCTGGTGACCCCCACTCACCCAAAGCAGCACTCACAGGAAAAAGTAAAAGTATAATTCAGTTAGAGAGATAAGAAAGGCAATGTTTTAAACTTGTATTATGCTGATGTTTTAAACTTGTATTATGTTCTACAGCCGTTTTACAACTATGTTTTATCTTGTATTATGTTCTACAGCCAGTACAATGTTTATAATTTTTAAATTCTACTTTTCTCAAACTGTATAATGTCAGTAACACTTAATGTGGAGCTTTTCTCCCCGGGCCTCTGCTGAAAACGGACCTGCATCCAGTCGGACTCTCCCGGTCAACAAATGAAAATAAATAAATAATAATAAATAAAAGGTTTAGTAAACTGGAAATATAGCTGAAGGGCTTGTTATCAAGATGTCTGAAAAAATCACTGCATACGTTAGTAGATACTGTATTACAGCTATATTATACTTAAGTGAAAAAAAACATTGTGTAGAGTTATGACATAGGAGTAAGGTAAGATTAAAAAAAAATAACTAATGCACTACACCTCATAAGTTAAGTCAGTACAATTATTAACCACGTATGTCTAAAAGACAGGGAAATGAATAAATCAAATTTCTGTATTAAAAAATCTGAGATGCCATTTGCCCTCATGTATAGCAAACAAGCCAATAATAGCTATCATGAGTATTGTAAAAGGAAGCTGAAGAAGGAGTGGAGGAAGTGTTTGGGGCATGCACTACAGAAGTAAAGGGGCTTGTGTGGGCTTTCAAAAGATAAGAAGACATTATGGTTCATAGGTGTATACTAGGCTAATGGCCCTGGAGCATTTACAAGCCTAGCCTATAGAAGTGCCCTGGCATCGTGTCACCTGACATTACTTCCCAGTGCCTCTATCAAGTAGAGTCACTGGAGTGATCCCCAGGGTGATCTTTCTATTACCCATCCACTCATCAAGATTTCTCTTGAAGAGGGACAGCAAGATGCTCTGCTTGACATGTATGGGAAGTCTATTCCAGAGCATGGGCAGTCTCTGGGTGAGGAACATGTCCCTCCAGCATGTTCTGTTGATTGTGGTAATGAGGTTGAGGTCTCTGGAGTGTGTGGTGCAGAGGGATTGGGATTTCTTTAGATGTAGTATTTTTAACAGAGCTGGGTCAGACATGGCTTTGTAAGTCAACCAGAGATCACCTCTAAGTAGGCAATATGAGACAGAGAATAGCTGGAGCCATTTGAGTCTGTCTATGTAGGACATGTGTTTAATGCCTAGAATCCTCTTCATGCGGTACTTCTGTGGCCTCTCCAGCTGTTGCAGGTGTCTAGTGAGGTACATGCCAAATGGGGCATTATACTCGATGATTGGTCTAATGAGGGAAGAGTAGAGAGAGATGATGACCTCTTTCTTCCTGGATGCAAAACCCTTGGTAATGAAATGTGCCACATAGAAGGACTGTCTGACCACAGTGGCAATGTGGTGGTCGAAGGAGAGGTTGCTGTCAACCTGCATCCCCAGATCTCTTATAACACCTTCAGTGCTCAAGTGGGCTCCCATCAATGTGGTAATTAGTGGGAAGTGAGTTTTTACCAAAGGAGATGACGATGCATTTTTCTGGCATTAAGCTTAAGGCCATGGTTTATACATCAGTCACTGGTCTCAGTGAGGCCTTTCTGTAGGATGCCTGCATCGTTTGGGGTGTTAACAATGGCTCCCAGCTTGCAGTCATCTGCAAACCTGGTCATCCAGAGTCCCTTTGTGTTGGCCTGGACTTCTGACAAGTAGATGCTGAACAGGAGAGGACCCAGGACTGATCCCTGTAGGACTCCACTCGTGACTGGTCAGCAGTCACTGAACAGCAGCTCTGAAGCACCAATACCACTGTTATTCTTATTTAATATATAAATATATATATATAGATATATATATATATATATATATATATATATATATATATATAATATTGCATAGTATTCCATTAACAACAAGGATCCTCAGGCAATGCTTTCCAAGCACCATTCTTCTATTGGGAGTGGACGGATTTCAGTGTTACGCTTATTTGATTATTTTTATGGTTATTGACTTGTTTGTCTGACTGATGAATTGTTTATTTGCTTGCTTGTTTTGATATCTGGGAAAGTGAATGGGCTGAAAGTACCATTTTCAGCCAGACCCTACATATTACATGCAGTAATACCATAGCTCTCAACTGTCCAGGTGTTTGCAGTATGTTTAGATTTTTGCCTCATATTTTTTAGTTTGCCCCTCATAAAATTTGTAACTTTCTGGCAAATCACTGAGCATTCAAGTCAATAAATAACGGCATACATTTGAGTTTTAGACTTCAGAAAATGTATGTTAACACAAATCTTGTTATTCTCACAACTTTCTAAGTTTATAACAGCAATACTTAAAATCTGTCCCTGTTTTAGTGCCTTTGCTCTCCCCCTATTATTTTAGGCTTTGTCCAGATTTCTTGTGCAAAGAGGTTGAGAGGTATGATGTGGTATATGTTTGCTTTCACAAACATAGTCTGCTACAGACGTCTGCAGCCACTGTTGCTCTATTATCATTGTTGGCAATGGCTTCACCAGGGAATATTAACCTACTGTCCTCCAAAAAAACGAAACAGAAAAAGCAGTTTGCCTTTTCATACTTAGCCTCCCTGACTGACCCTTTGGTATTGTGGCCACTAATTAATACTATAGCTCTTGTGTCACAGACAAACGACCATCCACTGTAGCACCATTTTTTTTTCTTTGAGTATGTTTAAGTTTGAATCTTTACGACGTTATCTTTGGAAGCAATGCATTTTTTGTGAGAAGTAAAAATGATGGAAAGTGATGCACTCGGGTATTTATTTTTTTAAATGATGTATTGATGTAAAAAGGGAAGACAGCCAGTCCTTAAATAATATGTAGTCCTTAAACCAGGACATCCAGACCAGTTTGTTTAATGTTGTTGAAAAATAAATGCAGCACACTTCCAAAGTGTAACTCATTATGAGGAACGTTCCTTATTTTGGGTCTTAAAAAGTCTATGTTCCTCAAAGTTCCACACTGAAAGGGTCTGTCACATATTTAGTGTTAGGAATTTTTTAAACTATCTATGATAAATATTACTGAATCATATTAATTCATCAAAAGAAATGTTTATCAGTATAAAGTAACATATTTTATCCATCATGTGGCCTTCCTAGCTGAAGTTGTACTTAAGTAAAATGTTAGTATGTGTTCCACATTTTACCCATTTGTTACACATTATGAGAGGCAGTGTTCCTCATTTTGGAGATGGAAAGTTGAGAGCTATGAACAGTAGTATTTGAATATTAAGTAGTAATTGGAACGCACTGGCCAGTCTTAATGTAGCTGAAATTAGAGAAGTATTTAGGTAAGTACTGGGCTAACTGTCCTTAAGGACTATTTTAAGCCTAGCCAATTTCCTTTAGTGAGAATCAAACTTTGTACTTCTTGACTGTGAGATAGACATTTTATCTGTTATGTCAACCTCCTAACTTCAAATGAAGGCTGAGGGAATCAAATCTTCTCACACAGGAATTACATACAATCCACATCCTTAATCATCTGTGCCAACTACCAGACATAATAACAGTTCATGGGTGATTACTAAACTAACTGTTCTAAAAGGCCATTTTAAGCCTTGCTAATAACCAGAAGTCAGAATCAAACCCTGGACTTTATGGAAATGAGGTGAGGAATTAACTATTATGGCAAACCCATGTGGAAAAGTATTTGTCAAAAGTGCCTTGCACATAGGATTGCAGGAATGTTGGAAATGTAGAACTAGAAAATTATATTCAGAACACTAGAGCATTTTATTTTCTCTTGATATGTTAAATACAAGAGGGAAGCACTTCTAGCATATAAATCCATCAAGGATAATTTCCTTTTAGAATACCTTTGTTGACTAATTACTACTTATAAATCCCACCATAATCTAGAATTTTGTCATTATGTAATGTTTCTTCATACAAACAAATTAGCTAGGTGGAGAATATTTATTGTAATTTAGGTTAAAATTATGAAATTGCATGCTTTTGATATATGTAGCACATAATTAGTAATACTAAAAATATAGCTTCAACCATGAAGACTAAATATAGAGTTAATGAGCATTACAGCAGTGACAGCAGACAATCAGTATTAGTTGTATTTTCTTTTAATTACTGATGCTTGTATCTCAGCTTGTACTTCAGTAAATAAAACAATTCTTACATTACAACTTACCAGGGAACAAATTTTTGTTTTAATCTTCTGTGTTATCTATCAAAGTCTGTTACATATTGTAATAAAACATGTCTTTCTTCAAACAAAGTCAAGTGCTTTCATTTTATGATGTCCAACTGTTCGCCAGAGTAGTCGATGGCAGAGTCCAACACAGAACTGCATAATTTACAGCAGGCAATCAGAGACATTATGGAAAATATATTGGACTGCCATGTCTAGTTCAGGTCTATATTACATCAACGGATGCTTAAATATGAGAACAATGATTAATCGACCCCATGTAAGCAAAGCTTACAATGTCGAAACACCAGAACAGCGATTTTTTTCCAAGTGAAAAAAAAAAAAAAAAATCACTGTTCCAAAAAAAAAAAACAACTTTAAAACAGTACATAAAGTGGGGGGATTCATCCCCCACACCTTCTGACATGGGGGGATGTGCCCCCACACCCCCCTACATAAATATACCAACTCGAGATCACACTACAGTGCCGAAAACGGCAAAGTAACAGAAGTGGCCAAGCAAATTCTTTCCCAGGGAAAGAATTTTCTTAAAAGCCACTTCACTATTTTGCCTTTTCATTCTTTTATGGTCAGTCAAGACACTTTTGACAGAATGTGTCTTCGATCACATAATAGGAACCCATCTAGTTCAGTATGGAAAAGTAAATACAGTTACAAATAACTAGAAAATAAAATCAGTAAAACAGATGCATGCATATATTTACTTATTTTATTTATTTATATTTTGTTTACCAGGTTAACCATACTGGGCAGACCCCAATTACATAAGTTACCCAGGAAGATAGCTATTTTAAGATCACTGCTATTACAAATAATTGATCCATAACTGTGTTTCAGTGATTCAAGAAATTTAGAAAGTAATAATTCTTTCAAGTATTGTTTTTCTAACACTGCACTTCGGATATTGTCTAATTTTCTATTTCACTTGCATTGCTTTTCTTTCTTACAGTGGCAATGTGGTAGTCGAAGGAGAGGTTGCTGTCAACCTGTGCCCCCAGATCTCTTATAACGCCTTCAGTTTTCAGTGGGCTCCCATTGATGTGGTAATTAGTGGGAACTGAGTTTTTCCCAAAGGGGATGACAACGCATTTTTTAGCATTAAGCTTAAGGCTATAGATTTGACCACAATCATTGGTCTCAATGAGGCCTTTCTGTAGTACTGCACTTACCCTTTATATGACTACAGAATAAATTGCATATTACTGTACAATGCCTGGTATATTACTGCATAGTGCACTGAGTATTATTATATTCTACATTGCATATTACTGCATAGTGCACTGTATATTACTGTATGATGGCCAGCATATTACTTTATCATGCACTGCATATTAATACACTTGCATTGTATTTTTCTACACAGAGCACTGCATATTATTGTACAGTGCATGGTATATTACTGCTTGGTGCACTGCACATTACTATAATACATTGCATATTACTGCATACTGCACTTTATATTACTGTATGGTGCTCTGCATATTACTTTATGGTGCACAGCAAATTACTGCATTTACTCTTTATATGACTACAGAGTGCACTGCATATCATTGTATAGTCCATGGTATATTACTGCATGGTGTACTGAGTATTATTATATTCTACATTACATATTATGGTATAGTGCACTGTATATTACTGTATGATGCCCTGCATATTACTTTATGGTGCACTGCATATTACTACATCTGCCCTATATTTTTATACACAGAGCACTGCATATTATTGTACCGTGCATGGTATATTACTGCTTGGTGCACTGCACATTACTATAGTACATTGCATATTATTGCATACATCAGTTTATATTACTGTATGGTGCTCTGCATGTTACTTTATGGTGCACAGCATATTACTGCACTTACTCTTTATATGACTACAGAGTGCACTGCATATTATTTTATAGTGCACGGTATATTACTGCATGCTACTCTGCACATTACTATACTGTATATTGCATATTACTGTATGCTGCACTGTACATTACTGAAAGGTATACTGTATATTAGTGCATGGAGCCCTGCATATTTCTGTATGGTTCACTGTTTATGACTACATGGTGCACGTCTGTCACTGCATAGTCCACTGTAGATCACTCTGTATTTCACCATATATGACTTTTTAATAGGAAGCAGGGGGCTATATATCTTAAGATACCATCATTCCTCTTTGTCTCTGTCATTTCACAACTTGGAAAGAAAAGGAAAGGGTTAATGCAGATTCCTGAGTCAGACTACAGTCTTCTGGAGAAAGAAGACTTCATTTAATTCCCATTATTTTAGCTGCCTAGTTTGTCAAGTAAGTATATATATATATATATATATATATATATATATATATATGTGTGTGTGTGTGTGTGTGTGTGTGTGTGTGTGTTTTCTTTTTTTTTCATTATAAACATAAGCAAATGTACATATAACAAATACAATAAAACAATAACAAAACTATTTACAATAGTTACATTCATCCATGATAAACAATCATTTTATCCATGAGAAGTTATCAGTATTTGTTCAAAAGGTTTTCCAATTTTTCCCATGCTATTTTTTATGAGTAATGTTATGAGTTCTATAACAAATGGTTTGCAGTTATTTTTTACAAACAACGTTTGATAAATTAATAAAATCTTTAAACATCAAATCTTGTTTACTTTTCCAGTTCAAAGTAATAACTTGTCTGGCAATTGCAAGAATTGACCAGAGTAAGTGAATCTGAGATTTAGGTATTACATTAGGTATAGGAACATTGAACAGGATTAGAGAGTTAGACATATGACAGCTCTCAGACCATAAAGCATTTACAAAATATCTGTTCTTTCCAGTATTGAACAACATTTCTACATTCAATGAACATGTGAACCCAGTTGGCCTCTAGTAATTCATCATATTTCCAATATTTACTTTCATTGTTTTTGAGTATAAGATTTATTTTATGTGGCGTATAGAAACTCCTATTAATAAATTTCCATGTATACAATCTCCAATATAATGAAGAAGTGGTACTATACGTAGAATTCAATAACAATTTTTTGGATTCATCAGATATTTGTTCTCCATTAATCTTTACATAGTAATTCCAAAAATCTGAGCCAAACTTTAGAGTGTCTTCTCTTGGTATCTTATAGATAGGTGCGATACTTAATTTTTGATCATCTGTCTTTTCAAGACACCTAATAAAAAGCTGGATCAAACTAGGTATAGATTCAGTCTCTAGGTTGATTAATACTCTCATTTTGTTTTCTATAAAGTTCCATAATGAGTGTATAAACAATCGTCTTGACTATTATCAAAACCACATAGAAGAGAGTTTAGTGGTTTAATACTCTTATTTTCAATAAACTGATGCCAGAATATCAAGTTATTTTCCTTTAATTTTTGCATCACATTGATGTTGAAAGAATCTAGGCAATCAGGGGAGCATGCTATAGGGAATATAAGTAATCGAAATTGTTTAATGTTTTAATTAAAATCAATTATATTTTTAAAGTTATTAAATATTTGATTAATGCCATAAGAAAAATGATCAAACTTCTTATTAAATAAACAAAATTCACGTAAAAGCCAATGAACTCTGCTTATTCCATATTGTTCCTTATATTGATTTGTTAAAGTTCTGACATCAGTTATATGAATCTCTTGTATTGTTTTCCAGCCGGATATATAGGTAGGTGTGATCCAATGTAATATTACATTAATTATAACTGATTTGGAATAAAGATCAAAGCTAGGGAATGTTGTAGATATGCTAAGTTAACCACTTATTTATTGAAGACTGTTTAAATTATATTAAAATGACTGACAAATAGGAACTCACCTTTGATAAGCTGGAGAACTACAATCTATTCATTTTTAGCTTTAACAAGAATTAATTTACACTGATACAAATGATGCAGTTTTATTTACTATTTATGTTTGTTAAAATATGCTTTGATTTCTTAAAAGCATATACTGTATGAAAATTGTGAATACAGTTTATTTTGAAATGAAAAACTAAAATATCTCTCCAAGGTTCACAATGGCCGAAGGTAACCTACTGCCTGTCCTGTAGATGAAAGTCCATTCAGAGTTATAAATATCTACTACCTTATGGCAAGAGCAGGCAATAGGGATTAAAAAAATAACTAAATAAAAACAACACAAATCAATTGTCTTAATATGTGAAAGATAAACAATTTCTGATTTTTCATTGGACTACATAAGTTTGTTACAGACCGATGACGAAAAGATAGTTCTTTATAGCAGAATTTGAAGTTCCACAAAGTGAAGCAAGAGAAGTATACACAGGCTAAGGATGTTTGAAGAATGCATACAAAACAACATATTAAAGATATTCTTCTACATAGAGACGTCACTGTTAACTATATGATTCAAGGAATCAGCATAAGATAAATCTGTGCTGCCAAGTCTTGCACTGTGTCAGATCTTTGTAATGTTTATTGAACATGACACATTCATACAACCACACTACAATCTATCAGTAAACTATAAAGTGCAGATAAAAAACATCTTGGCCTTTACATCTAGCAAGGCTACTTTCTATTGAACATAGTTTTATTTCAAATTTCTAAACTCATCTGCACTATTCCAGATGACACATCCCATCTTCTCTAACAGCTGAAGGTAGGAGCTCTCCATTTTGCCTGGAGTGTAACTTTTATTCTGTACATGGGCAAGAGGCATCCATGCACACTGTCACTTACACTTTAACTTTGCCAAGTACAAATCAGAAGGTTTACTTATTTGTAGTTCATAGCCAGCAAATTGTCTTATAAGATATATATATTTTTATAATCTAACATACTGAACATTTTAGACAAACATTTTAGATTTCTACTCAATCACACAACATAACCATTGTGTGGAATAAAGTGTGGAATAAAGTAATATGGTCATAACTGGTGCATGAAGGGTTCCTATCAACAGACCAAAGACACATGTTTTCAAATGCGTCTTGGTTGAACTGACAAAACCGAAACTGCAAAATATCAAAGTGGCATGTAAGCGAATTCTTAACCTGGGAAAGAATTTGCTTGGCCGCTATGGTACTTTGCCGTATTCGGCACTGTAGTGTGGTCTCGGAGTTGGTATATTTAAGTAGGGGGGTGTGAAGCCCTCCCACTTAATCTCATGTTTTTCCCTTGGAAAAAAAATCGCTGTTCTGACAGTTCAGTTTTGTAAGCTTTCGCTTATATGGGGTTGATTAATCACCATTCGCTTACCTAAGCGGTCGGTGATCTAATATAGACCCGTGTATGAGCACAAAAGGATCATTTGGAGTTTACTGATAAATACATTTTATAACCATAAAGGAAAATGCAATATTCATGGAAATTAATCTTATAACTTTTGCAAGTTATATATTCAGTGGACTAAAAACTATCTCCCAATGCTGTAATGCACCGAATTTACCATTTGCAGTTTTATTTATTTATTTTTTATTTTTACATTTGTTTACTGGGAGAGTCCAATTGGGCATAAAACCCTTTTTCAGTGGAGGCCAGGGGCAAAAGCTCCATTGTTAGTAAACTGTTTTATTAGTAGAGAGAAAATTGTATAATATAATAAATAAATAAATAGTAACAGACATTCATAATGGTAAAAAGACTAGAACAGAATAAATTGGTCAAGTGGGAGACAAGACCAAAAGTCTTATATAACAATTCTTCTAGAAGACAGCTCTTACAGTAGTAGCAGGTAGTGACATTGTATATAATAAGAGTCCAATTACAATACTTAGTCTTATATACAGGTAACATAGCAAACTGAAGACTTAAACACTGATAGAGATTAACAGTGAGAAAGAAAAAAAAAAAACAACATAAGGTATGACTTAAATTCAATGCTCATTACATATGTAATTAAAATTTTAAAATCAGCTAGGTCCATGGTTTGGGCTACCCATGCCCAGTACATGTACAAGTCCAGGAATTGGTGAGGTGGGCTTTAATGTGATGCTTGAAAATTTTTAAGCTAGTTATAGTTCTAATTTCAAGTGATAAGGCATTCCACAGTTTAGCAATGTAGTAGTATAGAGAGTCACCTGAGCTATTTTTACTCCCGGTTACTTCAATTAGAGCTTTATTAGTGGATCTGAGTGGATGGGTAGTTATATGGGGATTGAGGAGGCCTTGTAGAGCTGGTGTTTTATCAGGTTTATAGTACATTTGGTGGGCGGTGGAGAGTTTCATGAGAATGAGTTGGTGGGGTAGTTCTAACCAAGATAGTTGTCTTAGGGCCTTACAATGATGGGTTCTAGGAGGACAGCTAGTGGCAAATTGAGCTATCTTATTATAGTAGGCATCTAGCTTGCTTAGGTCTGATTTGGAGAGGTTGGTAAGGATGGGTGAGGCGTATAGTAAAGTTGACAGAAGATGAGTTCTGGCTGTGGTTATTCTGGAGTTTGTGGTTAGGTAGCTTTTACATCTGTATAAGGTACCTATTTTCTTGTGTACTTTTTTTACAGTCTGGGCAAAGTGCAAGTCACACTTCAGATTTTGATCAACAACAACACCAAGAAGTTGCGTGGATAGTACTGGTTCAATCAAAGTCGTATTACTGGATGTGATGTTGAAGTAAGTGGATTGGGTTTTGAATTTAGTGGAGTGAAAGAGCATGAGTTTAGTTTTATTTGAGTTCAAGATTAATTGGGCATCTGCCAACCATGATTCAATAGCATTGAAGGATGTTTGGGTTAAGTTCTGTAGTTCGGGTAGAGTTGGGAGAACATATGACAGTGGAGTCGTCTGCATACTGTGTAAGGATGGCTAGAGTTGTAGCATTATGGAGATTATTTGTAAACAGGTTAAAAATGAGGAGGCCAAGAATAGACCCTTGAGGCATCCCCATAGTCACTGGTAGTAAGGGAGAAAGAGCTTTGTTCCACCATACTGCTTGTTGCCGATCTATGAGGTAGTTCTGAAACCATGCTAGAGTGGGAGTAGCTTAGGTTCAGTTTGGACAAGGCAGTCAGCAGCTTGTTATGAGACACTGTATCAAAGGCTTTTGATAAGTCTAAAAAGATTGCTGATACTAGCTCACCTTTATTACTAAGTTGACTGATGGTGTTAGTGAAGCTAATAAGGGCTGTGGTAGTACTATGGTAGGGGCGAAAGCCATGCTGAGTATTTGTAAGTAATTTATTGTGTAGGAGATGGTTAAGTATTTGGGTGTGAATACAGCTCTGAAGGACTTTTGATAGAGGGGATAGGATTGCTATGGGCCGATAGTTAGAGAAGTTGGTGGAGGGACCTCCTTTGTGTAGGGGTATGATGTGAGTGATTTTCCAAAGAGTGGGGATGCGTTGCTCGGATATGGAATGGTTAATTAGTAGGGAAACTGGATAGGAGATTGCTTCAGCTACTATTTTTAAGTATGTTAAGGGTAGGCAGTTAATGGTATATTATCTTAATACAATAAGAAAGATAACCACTTTGGGAGCAGATTGTTCAGGCTTGGATGACAAATCATTTGCATATCTAAAGTAGACTAATGCTCCTTAATAAGTATTTTGTTTTGTGTATTGACACTGAAAACCCAATTGATAGACTGTACCATTTTCTTGGTATACCAGCTCTGTCATATTACAACATCAGTTGCCTTATAGCTGTGTGACTTGAATGCACATATCTGGATAGAAGAACAAGATATGAGGACTGCTTGGTCCACACAGATGGGGCAACAAGAATAACAAAGGGCCATTCTAAACCTCTGTCTGGCAAATGGCTAGATAGTGGACAACATAAAGTTCAGAAAGAGAAACAGTCACAAGATGACATTCAGCAGCGGCCAATATCCAGCTCAGGTTGAGTTCCTCCTAGTAAGGAAAGGGCAATGGGGTAGAACCAATGATTGCAAAGTTACCCACAGTGAAAGAGTCATACCACAGCACAAAGCACTGGTTGCCACAATCAGCTGCAAGCACTAGTCACAGAAGATTTTAACGTCAGCAAAGACTAGACTGTACTCTGAAGAGAAACCCAAGCACTCAAGGAATTACTCATGTGAAGACGAGGGAAGAGGCGAAGTTCAAAACGAATGTCAGTACCTCAAAACAGCGTGTGTGAGGAATATAAGAACAAATCTGAGGCTGATCCAGGTACAGAAAAAGAAGGAAAGCTGGAGGTGCAATGAAGAAGTGCAGGAAGTCATCAAAAGAAAGGAGAGCAGGAAAAAGTGGGAGCTAGAAAAGGCAGAACAGGAATACCAGATGGCTAACAAAAAGGCTAAGAGAGGTATTGCAATTGCAAAGAACAAATGACTTATTACATGGCACAAAGAAACTCTTGCCAGGTTGCAAGACAAAGACAGAAAGATATAGAAGATATCAGGCACCTTCATAAGGGAACAACCTGCTCACCAAGCCACATGACATCAAAGGCAGATGAAAGGAGCATTTTCAGCAGCTTCTGAATGAAGAAAACTTCACAGAAGCTGTACTGCCCCAGATACAGTTTACAATGAAAGAAGAGGAGGAGCCCATTATAGAAGAATTAAGAACAGCACTAAGGAAAATGAAGTCAGGAGAAGCAGCAGGCTTAGATGAGGTGACAGCAGATGATAAAGATGTTGGATATGATAGGGGAGAAATGGCTCCTGAGGGTGCTTACAGCAGTATGGAGAGAAAGATGTATCTCAGATGACAGGAGAATAAGCATACCAGTGCCAGTGTACAAGGTCAAAGGGGACATCCGCAACCGTGGTAAGGAAAATGGTATCAGATTGTAGGAAAGTTCTGGAGAAGGTGATTGGTAAATGAATATGCAGAGTAGTAGAAAGTAAGATGGGAGACAAACACTTTAAATTCAAATCAGGATGCAGTACAAGCAAACTAATGTTTGCAGTGAGACAGATAGTTGAGAAGAAGCTAGATATGAGGAAAGAGTCCTACTGGGCTTTCCTAGACTTAGAAAGCATATGACATGGTCCTAGGAAAGCTGATTTAGGCAGTCCTGTGGTGGTTTGAAGTCACAGCAGACTGACAGAATTAGTGCAGCCTATGTACAAGGACCCAATGACTCAAGTATGAGCAGTGTTCAGTCTCACTGAAGGGTTCCCAGTTGGGAGTGGACGTGCATCAAGGTTCAGCTCTGAACCCACTGCTCTTCATACTGGTGGGGGACTACATTAGCAAACAGGTCAGAGAGGACAAATCCATAAAGTTACTCTATTCAGATTATGTGGCATTATAGGCAGACTCTGAGCAAGAACTTCAGCAAAGGATAGTGGGAATGGTATGCAAAACCGAAGGCACATGGAATGAATCTGAGTACAGATAACATGCCTGTAATGGCAGTAAATGGGGGAAATCAGAAGAAGCTAAGAACTGAGATAGAAGGGAGAAATAGCGTAATAGGTTAATAGCTTCAACTATCTGGGAGGGGTGGTTTAGGAGAAGTGAGGTCCGAATGAGAAGGTCAAAGCTAGAATCAGGTGATCTGCAGGTAAATGGCCAGGGATGACATATGACAGGAGAATTCCAAAGAAGCTGAAGAGTAAGGTGTACAAAATAGAGATGTGTCCAGTACTACTGTATGATACAGAAACCTGGGCAGTAAAGGCAGACCAGCTGAGGAAACTAGAGGTGTTGGAGAAGAAGTGCCTGGAATTGGTGCTAGTATGCACACTGTGGGAAGACAAAGAAATGAGGACATAAGAGCAGAAGCTAAAGTGGCTCCAATTGCAAAGAGGGTCAAAGATAAATTATGGTCATTCAGGTGCACATGCAGAAAAGCAGAAGACAATCTGGGAAAGAAGAGTTGAGACATACAGGAAGAAGGCAAGAAAAAACAAGGGTGTCTAGCAAAGGGATGGATTGTGTGAGAGAAGAGCTGTGGCAATCATGCATAACTATCAAAGAAGGCAGGAGCGTGGCAGCGAATCAACAGAGGTAGCAACAGGTGACACGATACAACATCCCAACCCCATGTAGGAAAAGGGGAAAATGGGGTTTGATGATAATGATGGTGTGTGTGTGTGTGTGTGTGTGTGTGTGTGTGTGTGTGTGTGTGTGTGTGTGTGTGTGTGTGTGTGTGTGTGTGTGTGTGTGTGTGTGTGTGCATGTGTGTGTGTGTGTCTGTGTGTGTGTGTGTGCGTGCGTGTGTGTGTGTGTGTGTGTGTGTGTGTGTGTGTGTGTGTGTGTGTGTGTGTGTGTGTGTGTGTGTGTCTCTCTCTCTCTATATATATATATATATATATATATATATATATACACATACATACATCACTTTTATTAATCAGGACAGCCCATTAATATTTAATGTAAATATTTAAGTACACTAATACACTAATATCTGTCTCAGGGGGCTTTACCAGGTTAAAATAAACAACCAAACAACTGAATACATATGAGCAACAATCTAATTTTTCTGCCTGATTCTATCTGCTGGTGCACTCAAAGAAACATATTTTAATCTCTTGCAGAAACTTCATCTATATAAATCTCCAGTTCATATGCTCTGTCAGAAGGTACTTTTCTCAATTTTGCAATTTTATTTACTAACATTGATAAGTACTCTTTCTTTTGCATGCAACAGTCTAATTGTTATCAGCTAATATTACTGCCAGTGTGTATGCATAGCGAACTGAAGGATAAAAATAGTACTGCACAGCAGTTTTTCATGGACATAGTCCAAAGCCAGTAATCCAGTCAATTCTTGGAACATGACCAGTTTTCTAAAGACTGTTCCATAATGTTTGCAACAACCAGACCTTTGGACTTCTCTCAAGTATCTTAAAAAATATTACACCTCTCAGCACTTTTAACCATAAAATGTCAAAGGTTAAAATATTATATGAAGTTTTATATCTGATTTTTTAGTGAGTAGAGCACAGGGGTGTATATTTTAGTAAAGAATTTACTGAGCATCATTTAAGGAATATTATATGAAAAAATACTTTTTAGAGGATATCTCTATGACAGTATGAAGCAGTCTGCAATATGATAGTCTGCCTCAGCAAATAACAGATTTACAAACATAGTGCATGTTTACTTTAATAGAGTCCCCTAACTTTCAGATAATTGTTTAACACAGTAGATATTTTGTTTGCTTAGTGTACCATGTAAGAATTCTTGTATTTGAATATATTATAGGTTCACATGTGTATACTAGATTAACAACTCCAAGGGCATTTTTAATGCTAACCTTGCTTGTTAAATATATCTGAGAAATTTTGGTATCTTAAGGTTATTTTAATAGGTATATGTACGTTTGGGCTTGGGTGGTCAAGCAGTTACAGGTTGCCTCTGTCTATAAGAGACATAGGAGCCAGACTGGGGGTAAATTTCTGATTCCCCATCCACTTGTCCAAGTTACACTTGAATCGAGCTAGGGAAGAACTCTGCTTCATATGGATGGGAAGGTTGCTCCAGAAAAGGTTTAGCCCCTGAGACATATACTTGTCCTGATAACATGTCCTATTAATGTTGCAGGTGAGGTTTAGCTCCCCTAGATCACGTGATTCTCATGCTATTTGTTGTCTGGATGTGCAGTGAGTCCAGAAGATGCCTTGTAGATCAGGCATAGATCACCTGTCCGCAGTCTGTAGCAGACAGAGTACAAGGTTAGGGCTTTGAAGCAGGCCATGTAGGACATGTTGTTTATGCCCTACATCCTTTTTATAAGGAAACCTTTGTGGACATTCCATTTGTTGCATATGCCTGGTCTGGTAAATGCTGTAGGTGGCATTGCACTCAATGATTTGTCTGATGAAGGCCAGGTACAGCAGAACAATAGCATATATGCATCTAGATGTCATAGCCTTGCTTATAAGTTGTGCAACATGGAATGGCTTCCTTACTTAGAGAAAGCTTGTTGTCTTCTGTATTCTGACTGAGGAATGTGTATGTTAAAATCAAAGTATAAGACAAAGCTTTAAAGTATGGTACATCTTTCTTTATATAGATTTGCAGTGGGCCACACTTTACAGGCTACAACCTTTGAAGAGCTAAATACACTGCGTACTATCTTAAATTCCAAGGCCAGCTTCAAACACTTTACTAGCATGAGATATTCATTAGAACGTTGCCCAAAAATCTCAGTAGCAAATGTTGACACTTGAACCATATTTCTTTATAGTAAGTGTGGAAAATCTGGACTTAATTTGTTGTAGAAAATATAGAGGGGTATCACAAAAGAAGGAACACAGGGCAGCTGATTCAAAAAAAGAAGCTCTGTGTTTGATTAATGGCAAGAGCACCTACTGGAGCTGTCATGGAGAGGATGAATATGCTTATCCTCAGGGAGAAGTGGTAGAATAAGGCATATTTATGGGATAGTCCCTTGGAGGAGGAGCAGCAGTGTCTGGGGACAGTCATGCATTGGACTAACAAAATCTCGAATGAGGTACCTTTCCTCAGCAAGTCGCCTGAGGTGTGCATGTCCATAAGCAGCCATAATGGTCTCCATTGTGATGCAGACCACATATCCCATGCCCAAGTGGAGGGGCTAGGGACTTAAAAATAAAATACCCCCACTGCTGGGATGTCAGCTAACACATAAAGTACATTTTTGGAATAATTTTTTGAGTATTTAAAATCCACAATGTCTTTTTTAATGTTTATTTATTTATTTATTATTGTTATTTTACATTTGTTAACTGGGAAAGTCCGACTGGACACATGTCCATTTTCAGCGGAGGCCCAGGGAGGAAAGCTCCATATACACAGTAAAACATTACATTAGACAGCTGATATACAGTTAGATTACATGCAATCATATATAGTATCCATACACTTTTTCTATTAATAATGCTGCTGGAAAAATAATACCTTAAAAAAGAGTTTAGACATGAAATACTTCAGAGTATTTGGGACATATATATTATAAAATAGCTGGTAAGATGAAATATGTATAAATGATAGATTGGATAGGAAGGGTTCTGGGGAGAGAGGATTAGTATAGCTAGAGAAATAATGATTTGAAAGTGGATGGGCTGATAGAGAGTAGTAGGTGGTAAGGTCTAAAGGTAGGGTAAGCAGGAAGGTTGCAGACATACAGAGGAAGAGGAATAATTCAAAGAGTGTAAATAATAATAGTATTGGTAGGTGTGCCGTACACAAAGTCAGTTGGATAGAAAGCATTCTGGCCAGATGATTAAATTCTTGGATGTTTAAATTGTAAAGGCATTAAATAGGTCTTTACAGATTATGGTTTATAAGAAAACTTGTAAAAGAAAATCATATCGACACCGGAATGGCAGGTATCAAAGACATATATTCGTTAATATAGTTAGGGGGTCAGCTTTATATGGCATCCGGACTGACAACTGCTCTAGAAGCACTGGAAAGTACTATTAATGAGTTTTGTAATGATTTTGTAGAAAAAGGATATAGTCAGACATGCAGTTTAGTAATGAGAGATGAAACTATGCTAGGACGTAGTAATATAGCCAGACCTTATTTTAACACTGTAAGGAATAGGGAAACATATTTTACTGGTGATAATATATATTCTTCCCTAACCTGTTCAGGAGATTTGGGTTAAATGTGCAATATTATCAGAAAAAATTGGAATATACAAATTCAGTTGAGATTATACCTAAATATTGTTTTAAAAATAGCAGGAATCTTAAAAGTAGACTACGTTTTAAAAATGATTTTTGCAGTGTGAAATGAAGTAGAAAAGATACCCTTCCTTACAGACATTGTTCAGGTCTGTGATTATGTTAATGAGATTGATTCCTACAGACATTTATAGATGAGTGTTCTTTATATTTTTAAATATTATACTGACTGTGCCACTAAACATTTAGTATAGCACCATGCAAGGAATGTAAGGGTGGGAAAGACAAGACAGACGTTCAGAGAATATATTTATGAACACGTTTCTGATATTGCTAAGCAGAAAAGCCCTAATTCCCTAATCAAACATGATCGAATAAAGGGAGCAAACATCTTTTTCAATTTCAAGTTTTAGAATTAATGCGACCAATGAAAGAGGTGTTGACATAATGACTCATATTGAAGATGTTGAGGTCAAATGTATTTTGTAACATGGGCTTAATGAGTTTATATAATTGAAACCAGTTTTAAAATTAAGGATAACACATTAAAATCTTATAATATTTTAGCATATGTAAAATATATTAAATTTATCTGTATAACAATGTTTTCTTATATACTTATTATATTAATTGTGACATCAGTGGACATGTGACTTGAGAAGCAATACATTAGGCAGTTTTTAAGTGGTAGACATACCTGATGAAGCTGTAAGTGAAGATGTGTTTCCAGTTATTTTGTTGTTTATTTTGTTTAATACATTAAAGAGACTCTTCATTTCACTTGGTGTATTAAGGTATGCTTTTCCCTGTCATCTCTAACCTAGTCTGGATCCTTAATCTGTTACCAGTTCCATATGCTAAACTGTCTCCCTGACCACACTTTCCTTTAACAGACACAAAATGAATGTTTGGAAGTGTCTAAATCATTTATCTACAAACCACTACATTATTGTGCATTCTGTTATCTGCAGCACTAATACAACTTTTGTATAAAATGTTTTACAGTACTGCATAGGATATGCTAATATGGTAATTAAAGATGATGTAGAGAGTATTATTTAATTCTATCAATGAGCTAATGATAGGTAATGTGCAACTGTGTTGCATGTTACCTGTCCCCTTATTCTTGCCTATAATTATTTCATTGGATTCTGGGCATCTGGCAAAGGGCCCTTTAGTGTGCTTGATAGTGACTGTCTTATTTAGTTTGCTTCCCTGAATATTTTACTGTACACCTCATATTTCAATGTACTATATTCTTGTCTATATTCAACTGGAATTTCTGCCCTAATATCTCCCTTGTAAAGGTAACTGTGCTCAAACGGGCCACTAAATCAACACATTAAATAAATAATTTACTATTATTTATCCTTTGACAGTAGGATGAGACGTAACTACACATCTATATGTTTATATCTATATATCTACATCTATTGTATCTATCTATATAGTTTTTTGTCTATGTATATATATATATATATATATATATGGTTCTACCTGACATAATCGAAACCCCAGAACACCGACAACGCAATCACCGACACCACATAATCGACAGTGCAGAAACACGAAACCTCACATGCCCGACAACGAAATAACCGACGGTACACAAACACGAAACTGCATACACTGCAAACACCACAATAACAACAATCAACAAACAAAACACATCCCCTGTCCAAAAACCACACACACAACACAAGCACACCAAAATCCCTACAAACCCACACTAAACCTCACATACACAACTATCTACAACCCTAACCCAAACCCTAACCCTAAGGTCCGTCACTATCGCATACTCAGCTAACCCACGCCCTAACCCTAACTCACTTAACCCGCCCCTAACCCAAAGACTATCACTACCGCACACTTACCTAACCCACTCCCTAACCCTAACTCACTTAACCCGCCCCTAACCCAAACACTATCACTACCGCACACTTACCTATCCCGCGCCCTAACCCTAACTCACTTAACCCGCCCCTAACCCAAAGACTATCACTACCACACACTTACCTAACCCGCGCACTGACCCTAACTCACTTAACCCACCCCTATCCCCACAGACCGTCAATATCCACACTTACCTTACTCGCACCCTAACGTCCGTCACTACCACATACTTACACAGCCTTTTCCCATGTCGGCATCCTCAGCGTCGGTGTTTTAATCCATCGCGTCGGTCTTCTGCATTGTTGATCTTCTGGCGCTCGCGATTCACTTGTCGGTGTTCTGGAGTGTCGACTATCTCAGGTAGAACCATATATATATATATATATATATATATATATATATATATATATATATGTGTGTGTGTGTGTGTGTGTGTGTGTATTCCACTCTATGTTAGACTTCTTAGGGGAGATTTATGCCTGGCTTACAGAGCAATCTGACAACCAAACCTAATGAACTTGATTCATATCCATAAATCAAACAGGACTAGAGCTACCCATTCCAGAAACCTAAATATGGCCTGCAACTTAAATAGAACATGCTGGAGGGACAGATTTGTCTCCCAGCAACTGCCGCATCTTTGGAATAGGTAGACAATTCATGTGAAGCAGAGTATCTCTATGACACTGTTAAAGAGGAACCTGGACAAGTGGATGGGGCACTGAAATTCTTGCCAGGAATAGCACCCACAACCCTCCTGGACATGGGCAGTAATACCCACAACCCTCCTGGACATGGGCAGTAATTACTAAATGCAATTGTGGGTATTGACTCGCATATCCATGGTATTACATTGGGATGAATCGGCTAGTCTTGAAATATCCTCCTGGTTGAGAGCCTAGTAAACTCCTAGGATCCTATGATCCTAGTATCGCACACATGTGGATAAAAGAGAAAGTACCGCACACTGTGAATCCATGCTGGTGCACCAAGACAAATGCTTATAAATCTGGTGGAACAACCTGACAATGGGCACTACCACTCCTCCACAAAATCTTCTAAATTACTATTGTAACTACTCAATACTATTGATGCCATCTCTAGACATTAACAATTTTTGATGAAATGCCTTTTCGGTCAGATATACTTTCAGTCATTTTTTTCAACCATATGTTTTAGCCATTCGCAGGGACAAAACCTGAGGTGAGGCTATGACTGAACAGGGCACGCAGTTGAGGTGCCAGTAATTTATGTAGAACACAACCAGGGATATTGTAAAATCCCATAGCAGCTGTATTATTGGCCTTGGACAGTGCTGTTTTAACCTGTGCAGCAGTAATACTGGGTGCCTGGCAATCTACTAATATTGTGTTGGTAACATTACAACCTAATTATATATTGTTAGAATATTTTTGTTAACCAGACATAATTTTTCACATGGCAACAAGAAATTCATGTATGACTGCTTTTCTATTGAAATATTTTTAGGAATATGAAAACATATGCTTAATTGTATAATTAACAATATAAATAACAGAATATCTCTAAAGATGTACAAACTAGACTGCAAATATCTAAGACAGTTTTATTCTACAGCATCTAAGGTTTTACTTGATATCATACAACAGTTTGTAAGTCACTTGTTTTTTGAAGTATTAAGTACGGGTCTAGATCAAATAATTGAACGGCCACATTGTTGAAAATATCATCTCGTCAACAATGCAGGCCATCGAACAGTTCTGACTCAGATCGTGTTCTGTGAGGATCAGAAAATTTGCCCTTTTCCCCACTGTAGTGTGATCTTGGAGTTGGTATATATAATTAGCAGGGGGTGTGGGGGATTGAGGGCCTAAATTGTCGATGAAATAACATTCGACAATATGGCGTTCGACAGTCTAATATAGACCCATTAAGTACATATGGAAATATTGTTTATTTCAATAATTACCATCAAACAACTGGCAAGATCTCAGACGTAGTGTGATATAACTGGATATTGACAATGAATTTCCCTATCTTCCTCCATGGCATATCTCACTGTGATGATGTAAGATACTGCCAGTTATGCCATGAGGAGTAGGGCAGTGGATATGTAACATATGCCAATACAGCTAGCTGGAGTTTTGTAAAGAATTATATGTCATTTGTATGTCAAAGTGATTTATACAGATGCTTGTGTGAAAATGTATTTGTAAAGCTGCTTGTGTTAAAAATGTACCAACAGTGGGTCCTGCTGGGCAAAAAATAAATATACCTGTAGGTCAGACTGTATTGTAACTGTTGAAATGAATATATCATACCAGAGGATACTGGAAAAGAAGAGAACATGTGAATCTCAGTTCAGCTAACTTTGAAAAAAATTCTGAAATTAAATTACCTGGTTTAGGCCATAAAGATTGTATCTTACAGTTCTGATTGCAGCCAGAGACAAAATGTCTGTCTAAAATAAAACTAGGAATACTACTGTGTTGTTCTTAGGAGTGAACTAATTTCTACCCTGGAAGGGTGGAAGTTTTGTAATGGTTTAAAGCAATGGAGAGCACACCAACATTGCAAGGTTATAATGTCTTCCACACATTTAGACAAGCTACTTCACAGGTAGAGATAAAGGTGGAGGTGTCTGTATTTATGTCAGAAATAAGTATACTTCAAGGCTGGTCAAACAGGACAATGCACTTGAGCTGCTCCATGTTCAAATCACCATAGGGAAAATCCAATACCACTTCCTTGCAAGCTATAGGCTCCCTCCATGACCTAGGAAACCCATACCATGTATTTAAACTTATTAGAAACACTAACCATCCAGTCCAATACCATATTCATAGGTGACTTTAATTGCTCCACTATTAACTGGGAATCCTATACAAAAGCAAACGTACAGGCACAGAGATTCTTGGATTTTGTAAACACAAATTCCCTGGACCAGATATTCAATACATGAACCAGGGGTGCAACCATACTGGATCTGGTCATCACCAATATGGGAGAGTGCTGCACACCCCCTACTGTAATGTCTTCTCTGGTAAAGTCAGACCACAAAATGGTCTCCTTTAAAGTAAAAATAAACCTGGACCCCAGCTAAACCTGGAATATTCAGGAACTACTCTAAAGTTAACCTCCTGCTATTAAGTGATAACCTGCCAAAATTTCAAGCCCCAATAAACCCTAATAATACTGCTGCCTATGCAGAATTATTCACAGAAACCCTATACATGCATGTTAATAGCTGCATAGAAGCAGCTGTACCCACCAGGAAGAAGTACAGAACTAATTCAAAAAACAAGCCACCCTGGTGGAATCACAAAATCAACAGGATGTATAACAGAAGGAAGAAAATCATGGCAAAAATTAGGAGGTGCAACAACCAGCAGGATAAAAGCACTCTCATCATATAAACAAACAACTCAGAGGATAAATAAAGTATACC
This sequence comes from Protopterus annectens, assembly GCF_019279795.1. NCBI lineage: Eukaryota > Metazoa > Chordata > Ceratodontiformes > Protopteridae > Protopterus > Protopterus annectens. Next base: position 250,139,377 of record NC_056729.1, on the reverse strand, counting down.
AAAGCCAAATATGAGGTAAGTTTGGCCTCCCAGGCCAAAGACAAACACAAAGCATTCTTTAGCTATGTATGCAACCTCAAAGGCAATACACAATTGTGTGCAGAGCTCATTGTAAATGGAGCCATCTATAATGAACCAGAAGATATAGCAAACTTCCTGGTTGATAATTTCAGCTCCAACTTTATTCCCTATCCCCCTCCCAACCTTCCCTCAGGAAATACCATCAATTATAAATCTCTCTTCCAATTACTAGGGAACAGGTCCTTAATGCCCTCCCTCAGACCAAGAACACTGCATCATTAGGCCCAGTCAGTATCCTAGGATGACTTCTAAATAGCATGAAACATGACCTATCAGGACCTCTGGAATTATTATTTAACTGCAACCTCCAAAAAGGCTTCGTGCTTCATGAATGGAGAACAGCAACAGTCAAACCTCTGCACAAAGGTGGATCATCTACACACACTGGAAACTACATACCCATAAGTCTCACTACTCTTATATATAAAGCCATGGAAAGAATTATTATGGCAATGATCAGTAGAAGTATAGTAAACCTCCAGACACTGAACCCAACCCAGTTTGGTTTCGTCATAGGGAGATTACTCATCCTGGTGGACCATTTTGAGAAGGTAACCAAAGCAATGGATGAGGGAAAATGGTTCACGCTGCCTACCTTGAACTGGCCAAGGCATTTGACACAATACTCCACTCAAGCATTGTTGACAAACTGAAGAGGTTTGGTACAAACTCATATGTCTCTCAGTGGATAGCCAAGTGGCTAATAGACAGGACCCAGGAAGTTAGAATTGAAGAGTCCACCTCTACAAAGTGGCCAGTCACAAGTAGAATCCCTCTGGGATCAGTCCTGGACTGCTCCTTTTTGGTATTTACTTCTCAGAAGTCAAGGCCAATGTCAGTGGTCTCTGGCTGACTAAATTTGTAGATTATTGCAAATTAGGACATGTCATTGAATCCCACACTGACACAAATGTTCTCCAGGAGGGGCTGACACACACACAAAACTGGTGTCACAGCCATGGACTAAAACTAAATGTCAAGAAATGCATAATAGTATCCTTTGGGAAGTCATCCCCCCCTGGTAACTATCATATTGACAACACACCTCTTTGAGCTGAACCAGTAGTCAGGGACTTAGGGACACACATAGATAGTAATCTAGCCTTTGACCATCTCGTGTCTACAGTAGTAAGGAAATCATTCTATGCTGTGCAACGTTTAAACAAAGTATGGCATCTAAGTCCAAGGAAGTCATTGTTCCACTGTATTCAACATTCATTAGACCTATCATTGAGTACAGCCACTCCCCTTTGGTATGTACCTAACCAGGCATATCCAACAACTGGAACATCCACAGAGGTTTTTCACTAAAAGAATACAGGGTGTAAATAAAATGTCCTATGCAGACTGCCTCAAGGCCCTATTACTGAATTCTGTCTCCTATAGTCTTTTGAGGGGAGATCTATGCCTGGCATACATGGCATTCTCAGACCCCACTCTAATGGACCTCCTACATATCCACAAAACAAATAGTACCAGAATTACCCATTTTAAAGACTTAAACCTTGCCTGTGATATAAATAGGACCTCATGGGGAGACAGATATATATTGCAGAGACTACACCATGTATGGAAAAGGCTTCCCACCAATGTGAAGCAGAGTTCCTCCCTAACCTAATTCAAGTGAATTTGAACAATTGGTTTGGGAACAGGAAAGTCATCCCTGGTTTGGTACCTATGTCTCTATTGGACACAGTAAACTTGTAAATGGTTCATCTTTTAGGCCCCTACTTGCAAATGTTTCATCTCCCAAACCCCTGCTTACACTTATCAAGGGTATCAGAACTTATCAAAGATTTGTGATACATGGCTAGGCTTAAAAAGGCTTTGTGGTCATTAGCCTATTAAACACCTATGAATCTATTAATCTATAGCCTCCAGATGCTATAACACATCTCAGCAAAACTCTGTGTGTATAGTAACAAGTGTGCTAAATTCTAGTTCAGTTTCTAGCAAAAGGGGTAGTGTAGGAGTCAGATGACCAGATGTATATGATGTCATTCTAAAATCCAGACATAACAAACCAATGAAAGGAACTACAAATAAGCCAAACCAAGCAAAAAAGGGATGTTTTAATGTCAGATGAGACAGAAGTCTCAGGGCTGTCTGTTTTTAAAACCTGAGAAAGAAGAATCACTCACCCACTTCATCTTGCCTTGCTTTAGTAAGTAACTAGGGAATAGTAATTCTTTAGATCAGACAGGAAAATATAGTGAGACTAGTTAAGTACTGTTTTTCTGTATCTGTGTGTCTCTGTCCATCCGTGTTATTTTTAATATTTCCTGTGACTGAAACTCTGGTGTCTATTGTAAATGCATATTTAGTATTTTCATGTTCTTTTATTATTTATTATTAAATATATTTAAACTTTCCATTGTGGTTGTTTTTTAGAAAATATTTTAAACTTTGAGAGTAGTTATATTTAATAGGTGACACTGTGGCCACTTCTATATGCCTTGCTGCATTAGTCAAACACTACCATTTTTTATTAGTATTAACCTGTAAGAGCCTTAGAGTAGCTGGCTTTGAAATGTTCTGGTGCCAGTACCTACCTTATAGTCTGGGCAGAGTGGCATAGCTTGTAAGTCTGTGCCAGCCTTTCAAGGTGTGTGTGTGTGTGTGTGTGTGTGTGTGTGTGTGTGTGTGTGTGTGTGTGTGTGTGTGTGAGAAAATCAAATCTCAAAGAGTGTGTGTGTCAACTGCTTAGAGCAGGGACAGTGAGCACTGGTTTCACGGAGAGGGTGGTGGAGGACTTGGCTTGGAACACTCGTCTGAGGACTCAACACTACAGCTGTGTCAGTGGAGAGTCTTATTCAGTGCTTGGAGAGATAGAGAAATCCAGCCCCATGGCTGAGAGTGTTCCCTGCCTTCTTTTTAGGAAAACTGTGCTTGATCCAGAAAGCTGCATCTGGAAATACTATGCGTATCCATTTTTGCTTCAAGTGAATGTCCCTCTCCAGTGCCAGTAAGAGGAGAAGCCACTAGTTCAGGTACACAGCCAGGATCAAGGGTTTCCATGTTCTAAATTTAACCAGTGGAGCCATGTAGCATACAGATGTCCATGGAAGCAAGGTGGGGAACAAAAGGCGGGTGAGCCAGCAAGTGGGATTAACAGTATGCCAGTGGTAAATTGCCTGGAGACAACAGGGGTACCAGACTATTACCAGAGTTTCTATCCTATTTTAGTGGATGGAAAACAGGCCATTGCTAAGAGAAACACAGCCTCTGACATAACCATTGTGAAGCCTGCAGTAATTAGAGAGGAGCAGTACTTGCTTGGGCAGTCCATTCCAGTCAGAGATTTAGAAAGGACCCCATGCCAGTTGTCTTTGGCCAAGGTACACCTTGACTGGGAGTGTGGAAGAGGAAGCAAGCAAGTAGGTGTGTTTGAAGATATCCCTGCAGATGTCCTCATAGGAAATGATTTTGATAATGCAGTAACTTGTGTGCATGCACTTACATGCAGTCAGGCTTAGAGAAAGACATGTGGGTCTGGTAGCCTGGGGGAGACCCAGACAGACCCAACACCTGAAGCCAGGGCTGGTGAGGTGGATATTTCAGGGAAGGAGCTACCATGTAGCAGTGAGCCTGAAGGTGAGCCACAGCTGCTGGTAAGTACTGATGTTCATTTGAACAGAGTGACTGCAAGAGCAGAGGTCAGTGGTAGTACCCAGGCTGACAGTGAAGCACCACTGTTAGATGATACCAGACTTCTTGTGGAAAGGGAGCTGGGAAGGGTCACAAAGACAGAGTTGAGACAGGCTCAACTCTTGGACCCTATAATAAGAAGCTTGAGGGAAGTAGCTAGGGAGGCACCTGATTCTCAAGGAAAAGAGGAGTCTGTAGACTGGAACAAAGGGTTACTGTATAAAGAGTGGACCCCTGGGGGATGGATAGAGGGTGAGGTAATACAGTAGGTCATAGTGCCTAAAGCTTACCAACTGGCCTTCAAGACATAGCCCTTGATATGCGTTTTGCAGGTCATATGGGCATAAGGTGTACCAAGAGACATATTATACTGAACTTTTATTGGCCTGGGATTGCAAGTGATGTAACAGGGTACTTCAGGACCTGTGAGTAGTGCCAAAGGTAGGCAAGGCAGTAAACAAGGTCAAAGCTTCTTTGATGCTTTTCCTGTGATTAAAGAGCCATTTTAGAGGGTAGCTATGGATTTTGTGGAGCCTCTGGGTACCCCAAGTTCCACAGGGAAGATGTAGATCCTGGTGGTAGTAGATTATACTATTGTATACCCTGAGGTAGTGGTTTTGTCCTCCATCATAGCAGATAAGCTGGTAAATGCTTTGCTAGAGATTTTCAGCAGTGTAGGTTTCCCAAGAGAAATACTGACTGATAGAGGTGTTAGTTTCATATCAGACCTGCTGGCTTGTCTGTGAGACTGCTGTGGGGAGAAGCACCTAAAGACCACCTCTACCACCCCCAGACTGATGTTTTTTTGGAGAGGTTAAACTCTGCACTAAAGACCATGCTACAGGCATTTGCAGGCCAGTTTAAGAGAGAGTAGGACAAATATTTGCCCCATCTTCTGTTTGCATATAGACAGGTACCCCAGGAATCCAAAGGTTTTTCAACCTTTGAGTTGCTGTAATGGCACAGGGTGAGGGGGCCTTTAGATTTGATTTGTGATGAGTGGGAGGGTGAGTGTGAATTTCACAAGGAGTCTGTTGTGGCATATGTCCTAAACCTCAGGACAAGGCTTAGGGAGCTCATGGGCTTGGCCCAGGAGAACCTGGCAGGAGCCCAACAGCAAAAAAGGTCTGGTATGACAAAAATGCCCAAGCCAAGGTGTATGCTGCAGGACAGCAGGTTATAGTGCTCATTCCTGTCAGACACAATAAGCTGCAGGTAGCTTGGCATGGACACTTCAAAGTGGTAAGAAAGGTCAGTGATGTTAACTATATGGTAAACCTGCTAGGCAAAAGTCAGGTGCACAAATTGTACCATGTTAACATGATGAAGTCTTACCATAATAGGGAAGCCCTGTTGCTGAATATTTGTAATGGGTGGCAGGAGGAGTCTGGGGGATTTATGGCTACACTGAGCCAGCCAGCAAAATGACAAGTTACTAAGGTGGAGTCTAGGGTTGCAGGCATATAACATGAGAGTGCAGCACTGTAGTGGGGTCAGCAATGCCAATGCAGATGTGTTCTCAAAACAGAGTATGAGTTAATGTATTCCCAGACAGGGTCATTCCTCTCAAGCCACGTTTCTCAAGGGTCACTTGAAAAAGTAGCTTGAGTCTTCAAAGGGAGGAGAGATGTGATGGTGTGAGGTATTCTCAGGTATGCCAGGAGAAGTAGGGCAGTAGATTGTGGAACATATGCCAAGTTTGTAATGAATTATATGTCATTTGCATATCAAACTGATTTATACAGATGTTCATGTTAAAAATGCATTTGTAAAGCTGCTTGTGGTAAATATATACAAGCAGTGGGTCTTGCTGAACAGAAAATAAATATACCTGTATGTCAGACTGTGTTGTAACTGTGGAAATGAATATATTGTAACAGGATTCTAGAAGAGAAGAGGTTAATCTCAGTCCAGCTAACTTTGAAAAATACTCTGTACCTTGCAGTTCTGATTGCAGCCAGAGATGAAGTGTCTATGAAAACCAGGACTATGAATCCTACTGTATTTTCTTTAGGAGTGAACTAACTGCTACCCTGGAAGGGTTGAAGTTTTGAAATGGTTTTATAGTTTGCAGATACTATAACACATCTCAGCAAAGTTCTATCTGTGTGTATGGCAACACATGTGCTAAATTCTGGTTCCATTTCTAGTAAAGGGGTAGTGTGGGAGCCAGAGTCAGATGACCAGATGTATGTGATGGCATTCCAAGAGAATTCCAACCCAAGGGAATGAGAAGTAATGTTTAATATAAGTGGCATTTAATACATGTATGTGACACAAGCCATGTCTTATAAGCAGTGCATAACAAACTGCAGATAATATTATGCTGCCTGACAGGTAAACAGCAAATTGTGTTAGAAAGTTAAGGAGGGATTTACATTTCTTAGAAAAGGTACCAAATACCTACCTGATGAAGTTATATGTAAAAAATGGAAAGCAATCAGCATTATAAACAACGACTGCAGAAAAGTATACTCCAGAGTGGCAGATATACTTCTTCATCTAGTCAGAAAGCATGTTATTTCTAAGTAAAGTTTTGCCACATTCTAATATTTACAAAAATGCATTTATATCAGTTTTTTTAGGCACTAGACACAAAACACACTAGATTCTCTAGTCTGTTAATTTTATGTAGAACAATGAGGTAGCAGGGAAGTACAGTACTGCAGCTGTTACTTTTCCTGCCCAATATCGTTTATTTTCTATTCATTTCCCAGATGGGATGCATTCTGCAGAGAGTTGACATGTCTTCCCATTGTCTGCATGAATTTCTTCTGTGTTGTCTAGTTTATCTTGCATCTCAAAGACATGCCAGCAGGTGAAATAATATTTCTGTAAATAGTCAGTTAATGTATATGTGTCATGGAATAGACTGGTGTTCCATACAGAACTGAGTCTTTGCCTCTCACCCATTGCTTGCTGGGATATGCTGTGGCTCTCCTGTGACCCTGAATAGAATAAACTAGATACCAGAAAATAAAATAATTATGGTGGTAGGAATATATCATCCTGTGTGCTTCATTATTAATTATTCTATGTAAGCACCTGCACCACTTTCCAGCCATATCTCTCTCTTACACTTTTGTCTATCCTTGGACAATAACATTGTTTTACAATTAACTCTGGGGCTGGGTCACTAATGACCGATAAATTTTCTTCTCAGCAGGAAGATGATGGTTTCAATGTTGGAGATTACTTGTAGGGGTTACTGAGGCCCTCTGTGTCTGCTTCTCAGGAGAGGGGATAAAGGATCATCTTCTGAAAGTGGACTGAAGGTGTCTCCAATGATCTTGGCAAGTGGCTGATGTTGAAAACTGGATGCCAGCCTTGGCAATGCCAGCCACCTTTTGTTGATATAGTCATGTTACTAGTAGGCTCCACCCATCAGCCCATAACATCAGCCATCCAGATGAGTGATACCTAGGTTTGTTGCAGTCAGGACCAGTCCGGTATTCAGCCATGGCAGCACCCCTGCAACCCTATCTTGATATTTTCTATCACTTTTTTTCATTTTACATTCCTGTTTCAATGTCTAACCTCGCCATCACACACGTATGTGATGTGTGTGTGTAGCTCCACTGCCTTCTCCAACCTGTATGTGTATACTGTTACTATCGGTCTGTGTCAGTGTTTTATATCTGCCTGTCTTCACCTGCTATCTTTTCTTCTATTCCTACTGAATTCACAGTCATTCATTACCACTTTCCACACCTACCTTTTTTTTTTGTGATACTTACAAAGAGTTTTTCCCCCAAGAAAAAAATTCCCTTAATCCTCATCTACATTTCACACCTTATGGTTACCCCTCTGGGATTCCCCGGCTTGCTGTTTTCCTATTTCCCACTTACTCCTCTACTCCATTTCCTCCTCATTTACATGATTAACACTGGTGCAATTTTGCTGTGCACACTCACAGTGTTGCTTCTCTTGGCAGTTGTGCTAAAATTTTCTCTGCTGGTTTGGTGACACATGCAGCTATGCAATGCTATACTCCATATATAAACATGCTTATTTGACCATATTTTGGTGTTTTGCCTGTGACGGATGTCACATCAGGCACAGGCACACATGCTACTGTAGCATTGCTCTTTCTGTTAAGAAGAATAGTGTTATTTACCCTGTTATTACTACTTCTCTTTTCCTTTATACAGCCCTCTGCTTGATGCAGGTGCACTACTCAATGCCTAATACATATTTCATTAGTTGTGTGGATGTTTGCACAAAGACCGTCTCAGAAATTAGTAGTGCATATCCAATCAGCACTTGTTTATAATCCCAGACATCATGTTTAGCAACTTTTTCATTTTCACAGAGATTTATTTGAAGATGATCATGAGCAGAGATGAACCACTATTTGAAATACAATAGGGCAAGTGGTGCAACCAGCGCTACAGCATAAAGAGATAAAGCCCAAACTATGACCCAGGCAACCTGGTTTAAATTAGTGGCTCAGGTGTCTGAGGTGCCAACAGGAAAGGATGGGCATGCTCATCCCAGGGGGAGGGATGTTCAACTCAGTGCACCACGAGGGGAGGTGTGGTCAATAGTGGAGAGCAGCTCTCAGATGACATTACAAACTGAGGATAGTGGAGGGGAGGAGGGACAAAAAAGAGGGCAGATCATATCAAAAACAATCTATTTCCCTGGACAGAAACAGTTGTCTAGACTCTACCAGGACATTCTTATGTTACACATTGGCCCCACCCAAGAATCAGAGTTGGTCCAGAATGGAAAGAGGAGTTGGCCTACCCTGTGATGGACATGAGCACTGGGATACAACTGAAAGGTATGAAGCAACAGGAGAAGAGACAAATACAAACGGGGCAAGTGGGGCAAATTCCATTTAAAAAATACTCAGCATGAGCTCTGTTTTCAATGGTAAGGAAGGGTATAAGCTAAAAATAAATAAATAAAAAAGGAATAAGTTAAAAAGAAAGAAATTCAAACAGTGCAAGAGAACAAAGTTAAGCTGAACTGATTGTCTGGTATGCCTTCCATACAGAGACGGTCTGAATGTCCTTCCTTTGTTCATGTGGGTTTTCTCCAGGTACTTCTCTTTCCTCCTACATCCCAAAAATATGCAGTAGGTGAATCGGTGACTAAAATTACACTAGGCATGAGTGTGTGATATCAAACAAAGACCTATCAGTCTATTTCTGTTCCCTACTAGCCTGGTAAACTCTGATGGTGCAGCTTATCTTAGGGTCAGTATATCCAAATATGGATGGATGGATGGATATGGTGGTTGTCCTATGGAATGAGCAATAAGAATGGCACAAAAATATTAATAGGTGTGTCGTTACTTTGGTTTTGTAGACTGTCTGTTTTGATAATGAATATCCAGGTTTAGAAATGCAGCAGCACATCAGATCATTAATGTGGAATTGGGCAAAGGATTGAATGAGTTAAGGAAAGCTCTCCCTTCTAGGGCTGAAGACAAAGCACAGCTTTACATAACAATATATAGGAACATAGCAACAATATTATGCAAATGATTATGGAATCCATAAGGCACCTAGCCATATGCACTTTTAATTAGACACACTTAAAGGTTCTTGCCACTCTTTTTGAGACTTTATAGTGGCACTTCCAAAATCATCACACATCTTTCCAAGACTAACAGTGCATTGGCAAATGATGATATACATGATATGTGCACATGGGTCCAGTATAAAAGCACTACAGTCTGAATTCTAACTGCCAGACACAGCCACTGGAAGGCTCGTGCCATCGGACTGCCGGACTGCAGCCCCCCCAAGCAAGAAAAAAAGTACTTTTTAGTTATATAATTTAATTTTTACTGTCTTTCTCATTCTCTTATCAGCCGGCTGCTTTACGCCGACTGACTCGTCTGCGAGTACGAGCATGCGTACTTTTGAATTCTGGGTTACGGTTTTAAAAAAATAAGTTTTTTTTCTCTTTCTCCAAGAGATCCACTCCAGCGCTGCAGTCCGGATAACGAATTAAGGCATCAGTGTGATGCCCAGCAGTCTATGCAGATTGGAACCACATAGAATTGGAAGGGGTTCGGACTGCCACGTCCGCAGGCACGTATATGACATGGATGGGCTAAATGGCTGCTGATTAGTTGTTGCTCTCTTCCTGGGCTTTATGTGCTGGGAAAAGAGTGAGAAGCAAACAGTTGCAGCCAGTTTCGTGAGTAAACTTGTTTGCAGTTGACAGGTTGTGGATTTTATTTGCTTGGCGGCCTAATTTCATTCGCTGGACGTGACACAGCAGCTGTAAAAGAAGTACAGAGTTTCTTTTCTTCTTGGTGGTATGTGTAACACAGTCACAAACTTGTCTTGATAATGTTTATTGCTTTTTAACATTTTCTGTTACATCAGATGATTCTCTGATGAAGTCTGTGCAGGAAGGATGATAACGTGGTGAATTCATTAAGCATTAATGTGATTTATAATAAAGATTGGTGTCCAAATTTGTCATCTGGTTGCTCGTGACATTATAGTTCCTATTTTGGATTGTGGTGCTTGTGGTTTGCTTGGCACTTTTCCTCCTTTGGTCATTTTTGGTGTTCATGCTATATTAATTTTGAGCCTTGTGGTCTTAGCAAAATCATCCTTGGTAAATTCATCAAACCAAAGTACCAGCTAAGGCATGGTTCACAAAGAAGATCCCTATGACAGCACAATTAAAATTAAGAAGACTTATTGTGTGCACAATCATGCCAAAAGTAATTATCAATAAAAAAGCACACAATACAACTCAGGTGGCCTCAGCAAAAAATGGCTATCTGGCATCATCTTGCAAGGCCACTACTTCCAAGGTGAAGAGCAGGTGGAAGAGTGCATTGCCAAATAATTAGCAGACATAACAAAAACAGATATAGGCAACCTTAAGCATTCTTCATAGATGTAGAACATCGATCACTGGCAGCAATCTGAGCTGCAGCAAGAATTGGAAAACTATTAAATATGCATATGTAGCTAGTCTCTCCTCAATGTACAATCTGTGCTGTGGAACCAGACTACTTGACAGCAGCCAGTGTCTGTAATATTCTAGAGTTGCTGTTCAATATAGGCCCAGGGCATCTGCTGGCAGAGCCAGCCATAGGAGGTGTGCAGCCCAAGGGAAAGGGCTCCATGGTACCCTCCACTGTCCAATGGTCTCACCCTCAATCACCCAAGTGCTTCTATATGTTTCAAGCATCCTGGCCTCCCTGCAGCATTTAGATTACTTTCTTCTTGATTTTTCATACATTGTCTTGCATGTCAGTATTTTCCTCCTAACTTTCAACACATCTGTTCTTTTACCATCTGCACCTGGCCCAGCAACATCAGTTTATAAGTGTCAGTTTTGTGACTACTTTATTACCCTGCCATATGCATGTCTGATATACTGGTAAACAACTAGTTCTGTGCTCGCTATCGTGTGTAGCTGGGTTGCAGTACACATGCTGGAGTGCGCTGTACTTGCTATGCTTGATATGCCAGTTTGGGCCAGCCAGTATAATGGACAGTAGGACTGAGTGCCATGTTGTTAGGGATACAGCTTGTTTAGAACCATCATTTTATTGTGGCCACAGACTGTATTCTCAATTCACTGAGTGCATGACTGTTGCAGTTTGCATTCTATGCACGTCTGTAATACCAGCATGAGATCTCCTCTGTGGATGGGTTCCTCTATAAATGATGTATATCTGTTTGTTCTCTGTTCAGATCTGATAGGTTTGTTAATATTCAAGTACTGTGGTCAGTGTGTATCATTATTATATAGCATTTTTCCTGTTATGCACATTGCTTTTAGCAATTTTCATTGAGTTGGTTTTAGCAAAATGAGTTGAGTAGGCCATAGTGTGCTGAGGTCAACTACATTACCTTTAATACAGCAGGGCCACTACAAAGATATATCTTTGGTGCACAGTCACATATTGTTGTGTTTGGTGTTATGCATAGTGTTGCTTGTCATAGGTTCATAGGTTCATAGGTTGGTACTAGGCTATCGGCCTTAAGGCCTATGCAAGTCTAGCCATAACAATTCCCTGGAAATTTTTTCTCACAATATTTACTTCTCTGGGCCCGTGTCTAGCAGGGTGACTGACATGATCCCCAGGGGGAATTTCCTATCTCCCATCCAATCATCAAGGTTCCTTTTGAAGAGGGCCAATGAGGTGCTCTGCTTGACATGTATGACCTGGGGTCTGTTTCTGTATTATGTCTTATGTATGTTGTCCCATGTTGTCAAAACCTAGCAATGGCAAATATAACCCGAGTGTACTCTGCGCAGTGACAGAGTGACAGACATTTAACTTAGAAATCATGTCTTGTGCACACTGACAATAAACTGACATTGAGGCATCGCTGTGCATCATGAGGAATGCTAGATGCCTGTATCACCACGTGTTCAGAATTTGGCCTTGAGAACTTACAGCCAAACAGATAAGTCTGTGAAATGTTCCAAGGGTTAGATAATGATTTGAATGTGTTTCAGGGAAGATGACATAATCATTAATACAGGCTACCAACACATCCATGGAGTTATTAAGTACATTTATTTATTTGTCTTTGTTTACCAGGAATGTCCAATTGGGTAATACTTATTTTCAGCGGAGGCCCATGGAGAAAAGCTCCATTTGCTTACATTGCGTTATACTAAGCTCCAGTCAAATGCAGAGTAATTACATTTCTATTTACAGTTATACACAAATAGTAGTTACAATTATACATTCTAAGATTTTACAGAGGTGGATGTTATTAAAGAGAAACACAAGTGCAACTTAGTGGATTATATAGGCAGCGGTTATGTACAAAATTGTTTTGTCATTTCAGTAAGAGGTTGAGAATATTATGTTTAAGGAGAGTATTTGGAGAGCATTATGCAGAGACCACAAAGTTTTAACCTTTGATGAACAAGTACAAGACCATGATTAGTTAAGATACTGTTTACTATTTACGCAATGGTTTAAAATGACTGAGTTTGTCGGAGAGTTTTATTTGTGTGAGGATACTATTTCAGGGTTTAGCAACATATTGGGAGTATAGAGAGTCTCCTGTGACATTATTTGGGCAGTGTAGTGGTGCAACAGTTAATGTTGCTGTCTTACACCAAGAGGTTCTCTGGTTTGATTCTCAGCTGGGGTCTCGTCTGTGCAGAGTCTGTATGTCGTTCATGTGGGTTTCCTCTGCGTACTCCAGTTTCCTCCCACATTCCAAAGACAGGTGTCTGGAGTGTTTCTCCCTGGGTCTCTTCTGAAAACAGACTCTGTTCTATTTGGACTTTCCCAGTCAACATATAGTAAATAAATAAATATTTGACTTATTTGTAAGTAATAAGAATGTTTTTACTAGAACAGGGGTCCCTTGCTGGACAGTAGGATATTAATACATTTTGTAGTACAGGGTATTTTTCTGGATAATGAATGAGTTTGTGTCCTATATTTAGTTGTGAATATGTTAGATAGTTGTGCAGTTCAAGCCAATATAAATGCTTTAAGCTGTGACAATAGCGGGTCCTATGAGGGAGACTAGTGGCAAATTTAGCTATTTTACTGTAGCAGGAGGTAAGTTTCTTTCTTTGAGTATTGTTTAAGTTTGTTAGGATAGTTGTGGTGTATAAACAGTCATCAGTAAAAATGTGATGGCTAGAGTTTTCTTGTAGTATCTGTAAGGAATTCATTGATCTTATAAAGGGATCCTGATTTCTGGTATGTAGATAAAATGGTATGCAGTATATGCTGGTCATATTTGAGATTGTCATCTATTATAACACTTAGAAGTTTACTGTGAGTTACAGTTTCAGCAACAGTATTATTGCTGACCTTATGGTAAAAGACTACTTTTGATTTTGGCAACTTTCTGAGGTAAAAAGCATTAACTTAGTTTTCTTGGAGTTGAGTTGGAGGTTTGATTCTTTGAGCCAGCTTTCTACAGAGGAACAATTTTTGGGTAATGTCTTGCAGTTTATTTATTGTTGAGGCTGCACATATTAATTTTGAGTCATCTGCATATTGATCTAACCTGGCCTGGTGAGTGGAGGTGTAAAGGTTATTAATAAATATGTTAAATAGGAGAGGGCTCATGGGAGAGCCCTGAGGGACACCTATAGTAACTGATTGAAAGGATGTGTAGGTTTATTGCCATTTAATGGCTTGTTGCCTTCCTGACAGGTAACTAAGGAACATTAACTACATTAGATGCTGAAGCCCATAATAAACTGACAGTGCTGCCCACTGCCTTTCAAATGTATCTATGACTAAGATGTTTAGTGCTGTAAACGCTCTGGTTTCTAATGGGATTGCCCATCCACAATCAGCATGTGATTCCATTCTTTCACTGCAAAGGCAATAGACTGCCTGCAGTGTTTCCTTATTAACTGTTTATCAGTCAAGTATCCCCTGAACCATGTGGCTTGGACACCGCGCATGCGTGCTTAGTTCCTGACTGCTGTGTTAGGCAGACCAGAACTCCAAGCATGTATGCTCAGGCATTCCGAGCTCCAGACTGCTCTGTTAGGCAGTCTGGATAGGGAAGTATAACCATGGCTTTTCATTGTCCTTGATTTTGCAGAATGTTCTGGTTTTCTGTCATATTTTATACTGTTGATTTATGCTTCTTATTATTCAGAAATTGCATGCTGTTGCAGTGCCCTGTTGCTCTGTATTAAAGTAGCAATGCTTTAATGACCATCAGGTAAGCTTGTCAGAGATTGTAAGATGCAAGTAAGCTTTAATAAGCATACTGTTAAAGAATTACCAACATTGAAAGCCTTTTCATTGTTGCCATGCAGAGAATATTTACATAACTAGATAACGTATAAGCTTTAGGTATTGAAATGCATATGACAATATTTGTAATAAAGGACAGGATTACAGTATTTTCAGAAGCTCATTATATTTGTTGGTGGCTTGCAGTTATCTTTGCAGGCTTTACCCGTAAACTAAACAGAATGCCAATATATCATGTGTGGTCCATAACATGAGCAGTAATCCTATAAGCAATTTATCTTGAGCTTGTTTCTTGTTCGTTGTTCATTTTTACTTTGATCATGTGTTCTCCATGAAACAAGTAAATAGTTGTCAGGCAGCAGGTCTTTTTGGATAAGAAATATTTTTACAAGTTGGGGTATCACAAAGATTGCTACTTTCAGCATGTTACTTGGTAATTTTATAAAGCTGAATATAAATTATAATTAGAACTGCAGTGCAAGGAGAAGTGGTTTGAGCTGAGTGCTGCTTGCTTTTTTTTATACTTGATTTTGACTGGCATTCCAGTAATGTATTTAAAAAGCAATTTATTTTTTCATGCCTCACAACCTTTGTGTTTCCATCTAGATATTAAGTAAGTTGTCATGTAGCCAATGCATTGAAATATTTTTTTCTTCTACAATTCATTTTGTCTTGATTGGACTCTCCTAATGATGGTTTGGCACCCAGGGCAGCGTATTTAAATGAAAGTTCCAGTTGTTGTGGTTTTGATCATAGCTCCACCCCTTTCTAGTTGGCCACACCCCTTCCCATTGACCCCACCCCTTCAGCTCTCTCCTGCAGCCCCACTTTAATTTGAAGTCACCAGCCGCCACTCCTGGAAGCATACAAAAAGCTAAGCATTACTGAAATAAGTACTGCATGTTTAATTGGACAAATGCTGGCAGGATTGAACAAAAATAGTCATTGAGAAGTGCAGTATTATATGCAAGAAGGAAAACTAAAAACAGTTTAAAAGTCTGGAGTTGCCTAAATGAGCTGTAAATAGTAGTGTGATAATGAGAAAACAATTAGCAAAAGCAAACCCAAAATGTCAATGCCCAAAGCAGTAAAAAATTATTTGAGGAGAAAGGGAAGAATATTTGAACAATATAAATATAAAATATAAAAAAAAGTAGAATGGAAGAGAGAAAAGTAATATAAAATATAAATGCAATCTACAGACAATGAGGCATAGATTGTTTCTTGCAGTTACTGCATTTGTAAATACTTTTAATTCAGACATCACAGAAAGATAAGGCCAAACGTTGTTTAGGAAAGACTGTTTGCTGACAAGTGACAGGTGTTCCTCCTTCTATAACAATCTACTTCATCATCCTAACAAGCCATGCTCATTATCAGCACTTGCACTCCACAACCTATTGCACTCATCCAGTCAATAATTCAAGTCCAGTTTCTACTTCTAGCCACATATTGATAGCACTTTTAGTGCACATTTGATGCCATCATCCAGACTGGTATAACCACTGTGTTCCTTCGTCTTCTTACCTGTCATTTCAGCAGTTTGTCAAAATCCTGGGCTACATGTTTGTAGTCAATACCATCAAGTTTTGCCCCAGCAATAGCATGAAAGTGAGAACCCTATCACCAATATCAGTGGGACAGCATTTGGCCCCCTTTAACAAGCAACTTTTCCTGCATGTCACTGATTGTCTCTGTCTACCTTATTCATAAACTCCCTATCCCTGGCTGTTACATGGTGTTACTCATATACTAGACACTGTTCTATAGGTTCTTCAACTCTGTCACAATGACCATCAAACCACAAAAAAATATTCTATGAAACTCTCCAAAATATTAAAAAGACTTGGGGCCTCCCATCTAAAAAAGAAATAAAAATATGCTGTACCTTACAGAACAGACTAAGCCCCCCTCCCCCGTGCACACACAAAACACACAAAGTTTCATAGGTGTTACTAGGCTAATGACCACAAGGGTCTTTTTAAGCCCAGCCATGCATCTCAAATCTCTGACAAGTTCTGGTATCCTTGGGTCCATTGGAGACATAGGTGCAGAGCAGGGATGAATTTCCTGTTCCCCATCCAATTGTCCAAATTTCACTTGATTTGGTTTAGGTAGGAACTCTGCATCACATGGATAGGGGGGGCCTGTTCCAGAAAAAGGGTAGTCTCTGCGATACATACCTGTCTCTCCAGTAGCTCCTATTTATATCACAGGCAAGGTTTACGTCTTTAGAATGGGTAATTCTGGTGGTTTAAGTCTTCAGAATGGGTAATTCTGGTGCTGTTTCTTTTGCAGATATGCAGGAGGTCCATCAGAGTGGAATCTGACAATATCTTGTATGCCAGGCATAGATCTCCCCCCAACAGCCTGTAAGAGACAAAATACAAGGATAGGGCCTTGAGGTGGTCTGCATAGGACATGTTACTTATGCCCTGTATTCTTTCAGTGAAGAAACCTCTGTGGACATTCTAATTGTTGGATATGCCTGGTTATGTGCATACCAAAGGGGGCATTGTACTCACTGATAGGTCTAATGAATACCAATTACAGTGGAATACTGACTTCCTTGTACCTAGATGCAATACCTTTGTTTATAAGTTGCTCAACATATAATTATTTCCTCACTACTGTAGACAGGTGTTGGTCAAAGGCTACATTGTTGTTTATGTGTGTCCCCAAGTCTCTGACTACTTGGCCAACTCTTAGGGGTGTGTTGACAATATGATAGTCACTTTCCAAAGGATACCATTATGCATTTCTTGGCATTTAGTTTCAGTCCATGGCTCTGTCACTAGTTTTTTTGTCTGTGTAAGCCCTTCCAGGAGAACAGTTGTGACAGTGGGGAATTCAATAACAACTCCTAATTTGTGATCATCTGCAAAATATGTCAGCCAGAGGCCATTGAAATTGGCCTTGACTTCAGAGAAGTAAATGCCAAAAAGTAGCAGTCGCAGGACTTGACAGTCCACTTGTGACTGACCTCTTTGTAGAGGTGGACTCCCCAATTCTAACTTCTTGGGTCCTGTCTGTGAGCCAGCTGGCCATCCACTGGATCACATAAGAATTTGTACCTAATCTCATGAGTTTGCCAACAACGCCTGAGTGGGGTATTGTGTCAAATGCCTTGCCCAGGTCAAGATAGGCATCTATTGCTTTAGTGACCTTCTCAAAGAAGTCTACTAGGTTGAGTAGACATGACCTGATGAAATCAAGCTGAGTTGGGTCCAGTGTCTGGAGCTTTCCTATGTCATTATTGATCATTTCAGTGATAATTCTTTCCATGGTTTTGCATATGAGACTAGTGAGACTGATGGGTCTGTAGTTTCCAGGGTGTGTACACGGCCAACCTGTGTGCAGAGGAATGACAGTTGCTGTTCTCCATTCATGAGGCAAAAAACCTGCTTGGAGGTTACAGTTAAATAGCAATTCCAGCAGGCCTGATAGGTCATGTTTCATGCTATTTAGAAAACAACCTGGGGTATTGTCTGGGTCCACTGATGCAGCATTCTTGGCCTTAGAGAGAGCATTAAGGACCTGTTCTCTAGTGCTGGCAGGGGGAGTTATAATTGATGGTATTTCCTAAGGCAATGTTGAGGGGGAGAGAAGGTTAATATTGGGCTGAATTTGTTGGCCAGTAGTTCTGCTGTATCTAGATGGCTCCATTAACAATGAACTCTACACACAATTGTGCACTGCCTTTGAGGTTGCGAACATAGCTAAAGAATGCTTTGTGGTTGTCCTTGGCCTGGGAGGCCAAATTTAACTCAAATTTGGCTTTGGTAGTCTTTATTTGTCCTCTAAATTGCTTGTTTAGTTTGATGAGAGTGCTTTTATCCTGCTAGATGCTGCACCTTCTAGTTTTTGCCATGCTTGTCTTCCTTCTGTTATGCAGTCTATTCATGTTGTGATTCCAACAGGGTAGCTTGTTTTTTGAGTTAGTTCTGTACTTCTTCCTGGTGGGTACAGCTGCCTCTATGCAGCTATTAACATGCTTGTATAGGGTTTCTGTGAACAGTTTTGCATAGGTAGCAGTGCTCTAAGGGTTTATGGGGGTTTGAAATTTTTTCAGATTATCACTTAATAGTAAAAAGTTAGCCTTAGAGTATTTCTGAATATTCTAGGGTTAGCTGGGGTTTCAGGTTTTATTTTTCTTTCAAAGGAGACCATTTTGTGGTCTGACCTTACCAGAGAAGACATTACAAAAGGGGGTATGAAGCACTCTCCCATATTATTGATGACAAGTTCCACTATGGTAGTGCACTGGTTGGTGTCGTTGCAATTTGCTCCAGGGAGCTTGTGTTTACAAAATCTAAGGATCTCTGTGCCTGTACATTTGGTGCTATATGTGATTCCCAATTAATACTGCGGTAATTAAAGTCACTCACGAATATAGTATTTGGTTGATTAGTGAGTATTTCTAATCATTTTAAATATATGGTATGGGTGTATTGGGTCATAGATTGGGACCAATAGCTTGCAAGGAAGTTGTACTGGATTTTGCACATGGTGATTTGAACATAGGGAAGCTTAAGTGCATTGTCCTGTTTGACCAGCCTTGAGGTATAATTATTTTTTTATGAAAATCAAGACACCTCCACATTTAGTCCCTGTCTGTGTAGTAGCTGCTTTAAATGTGTGGAAGGCATTATAACCATACACTGTAGGTGTGCTCTGTACGGCTTTAAACAATCTCTCATTGACTGCATAGACATCAGCATTCTCTAGGGTGATGAGAGCCTCTAAGGAATGTAGTTGTTTTGTTTAGTCTCCTACCACTGAGTAACACCTTTAGATTTTCTTTTGGTTTGCTATGTCCAAAGTACTTTCAGTATTTATGTGTACTTCATCTAGGAGCTCTTTGGGGTTAAAAAGGTTACATTTAAGTGCCTCAGCATATGGTGTCTGTGTTGAATTGTTTGTGAGAGGTGCAATGTGTGTACCACTGACAAGCTTATTGACATTTATGTGTGCTTTCATGTGAAAGCTTTAACTCCAGTGACATTGTATAAATACATCTCTCACACACCATATCAGTTTGTTTGGGAATTAATTGGCTGTCAGTAAACATGAGGCAACTTCTTCATTGCCTCAGAATGCCCACATCCACCAAGCAGGTCACAAAGATAGTGGGAAAGTTTTAACCATGGAGTGAAAAGTAGTGTCAGGAGTATCCAGTTTGCTACTCTGGAGGGCAGTGCTTATCACTGCAAACTAGTTGTCTTGTGCTAGATATTTGTGAAATGTCAATGGTGCTTTTACAGGAAAAATGTCAACTCAAGGTGCCTGCCTCTATGCAGGGCATTTCCAAACACCTGATAGAAACTAATAAGCAGACCTTGATGATTTTTGAATGAAGTATTTAGGCATATATTTTGAAGTTAGAAGCAAATCAAACAGTACTTACTAAAAAGAAAAAAAATAGCTTGTCAGAAATGATGAAAAGAGGGGAGTCATTTGAATGGCTACTGCCTGGCTACTTCTAGTGCTAGTCTCACCATCCTGTTGGAATACAATGCTCCTTCACAGCTTCTCTCACAAGAAAGAAAATAGTAGCATCATTCCCTAGACGAGAAGCAGACCACAGACTGCCTGTTGATCCAGTCTTGTCCCCGATGATGCAAGGTGTCTGTAGGCTTGTCATAGCCCTTCCTGGTAGATGCCTTGAATAGCAACCAGACTAGTCAGTAAGGTCTAGTACAGGCACCAACCAACCAGAAACAGTCAGGAATCAATACTCTCCTTCTCTCACCAGGAGCAAAATATAAGCACAAATTCCAAGCTGGCACCTATGAAGCTGTTATTAGGCTTTCTGGTGATCAGCAGTCTCCAGGAAATAATGTCCCTATGCTCCTTTTCTCACAATGAGCAAAACAGAAAAACTAATCCCAAAGATGACTATTGAGAGGCAAAATATGAGCTCTCCAGTAATTGGTGATCTTGGAGTAGATATTGCAAATTTTAAAGGTAAGATGGAAAAAAAATCTGTTAATATCCTTTTTTTTTCCAAAATCTTTTTATTTCAATTTTCCTTTTTTCCAAATAATAATACAATAACTCAAAAACACAAATAAACAATACAAATACATATCTAAAGGAAACAGACAACAATCTTGTTTCGAGAAAATTATATATATATATATATATATATATATATATATATATATATATACACACACACACACACACACACACACACACACACACACACACACACACACACACACACACACACACACACAATATGTACACTAGAAGTCACTACATCGTCAAGTAGAGTATGAGAATTCTTATGTTCATTTGGTCTCATAAGGGACAGTGGAATGGGGACAGTCTATATAGAAAGTAAAGATAGAAATTCAACCATTTATTGTATGGGTAGGGAAAATATCATATACTAAGAGAAGGAGGAAGATGCAAGAAAACTGGTTATACTACATTCATTTCTTAGTAAAAGGTTAGCTTTTCATGTCAATTTGTGGGCGAATTCTAGTAAGTAATCCCAATATTTTTAGCAATAGTGTTTGTTTTTGTTTTTGAATAAACTAATTTGTGAGTTGAGATATATTTGATAGCAAGATTGCTAAAATATTCCCATGTAATTGGTGACATGACATTCCATTTCTTTGTAAAAAAGGATATAATAAGGGCACACATCGTAATAAAGACATGTTTTAATATTTTTGGAAGTTGATTGATGTTAATGTGCAATATAGCTGTCTCCCATGTAAGGGTTGATTTTTCATATCCCATCTACTCTAATCTTACTCTCAAGGAACACCATAAGTTGTATATCTTAGTACAATTCCACATGACATGCAAAATATCAGCTGTTTGATCCCGACAATGGGGACATATAGGCGAAAAGTTAGGATTGAATTTATTTAATTTAGATAAGGTATAATATAGATTATTTACCATAATTTGTGTATATAACAGCTTATTGAAAGGAATTAATTTGATTGTATTTTCAATGGCTAGTTTCTTATATTCTTCAGTCAGTGATTGATTTTTTGTTTGCCAATAGTTTGAAAATAATAAAGAATTCTGATGTTTTGCGCTCATTACGATTTTATAAGTCCTAGAAATTGTTTTCCCTTTAATCGCAAGATTTTCAAGTATTAATTTAACTAAATTTATGTTCTGTAAGTCAGTGTGTATTTGTGAGAATTTAGCATTTATAAGATGGTGAAGTTGGTTAAGGATAATACTATATTTCTTAGGAAGTTTGAGTTCAAGTCTCATTTTCTCCATGTTAGAGTCTTTCCATTGGTATATATCCCATATTGTGTAGTCTTTTATCAGGGGGTAGTTTGTTAGATATACAGGTTTATTATTTATTAGTAGATTAGGATTTAGGTGTAACGGTTGTATAAGGGCAAAAGTGTTAGCTAATTGCAATGATTTAAATAGTTTCTGTGTTGTAAGAATCATGTTTTTAATTAGTGGGTGTAGATTCTTCGTGTATATGCTAGCCTGGTTTAAATTCAAGAATGGTAGAGATTTGATATTATAGCCAATGGATTTCAACTGTTCATACCAGATTTTGGTCCACTGGGGTGTCCAAGTATTTATATATGAGTCATAGTTTATTATTTGTATTAGTCTGTAGACAGTAACTATACTATAGTAAAGCTTAAAATCAGGCAACCCCAATCCCCCCTTATCTTTGGCGAGTACAAGTCTTCCATATTTAATTCTGGTAGATTTGGGAAACCATAAGAATCTTGATATAGCTTTTTCCATGGAAAGGAAGAAGTTTTGGGGAATATTTGAAAAAGTAGCTTTTAATTGAAAGAATATTCTTGGTAGAAAATTCATCTTGACAACACTAACTTTTGACAGTAGAGGCATATTGAAGTTCTTCCATCTATCAAGATCGTTTTGAATAATAGTCCATTTACTTAGTAGGTTATTTTTTATAATATCTTTGACATCCAAAGTAAATAGTATTCCTAGATATTTTATCTGATAGTTTATTTTGATCTCACTCATGGGAAAGTACAATTCTTTATGACCTATAGGATTGAGGGGAAATATGTGTGACTTGTTTAAATTTAAGTTATAGTTTGAAACTACCAAGAACTCATCAATAGTTTTAAGTATTTTTGGGATGCCAGTAGTAGGGAGATGGAAGTATATATTTAAGTATAGGATTGAGGGGAAATATGTGTGACTTGTTTAAATTTAAGTTATAGTTTGACACTACCAAGAACTCATGAATAGTTTTAAGTATTTTGGGGAGGTCAGTAGTGGAGAGTTGGAAGTATATATTTAAGTCATCGGCAAAGGCCAAGTCTATAAGATTTGTATTGTGGATTCTGGAAATATGATGAAAGTTTTTTTGTGAAATAAACAGAAGGAGGGGTTCTAGATAAAGATTAAATAGGTATGGTGAAAGAGGACATCCTTGTCTTGTACCATTGGATAAGAGTATAGGGTTAGTTATAAGTTTGTTTACCTGTATAGTGGTAGAAGCTTTCTGATACAGAACCTGGATCATTTTAATGAATTCTTGAGGAAAACCATATAAAGGCAGTATATTAAAGAGAAAGTGTAAGTTTACTCTATCAAAAGCTTTGGTTGCATCTACTGTAAGGGCATATCTGGGGCACTTATCACTATTAAGTAGTCTTACAATGGTATCTAAGAGGAGGGTGTTGTCACTTGTTTTTCTGTCATAAAGCCCATTTGTTGTTGGGAAATAATAGAGGGGAGTATATTCTTAAGTCTATTTGCTATAACATGGGCTAATATCTTAAGATTAGTGTTTATGAGGGCTATTGGTCTATAATTTGCTGGATCTATTGGGTCAGAATGCGGTTTAGGAATCAACACTGTCTTGGAGTTATTTAAGTATTTATCTGTTATACCATATTGTATTATATAGTTGAAAACTTTTAATAAAACTTTGGAGATAGGTTCCATGAATAACTTATAAAAATCAGATGTGTATCCATCAGGCCCAGGGGATTTATCTAGTTTTAGTTTGTTTATTGCAGCTTTTATCTCTTTTAATTGTAACAATGATTTTAAGAGTTTTCTTTGATCTTCTGTAATTTGTGGAAAGTGTATATTATGTATAAAATCCTCAAATCTGTCTGTATATGGTGATAAGGGTATATTGTATAATTTCTTATAAATATCTTCAAAAGCGTCCACTATATCTTGGTCTTTATATTTCACCTGTCCGTCATATTTTATTTCTTTGATCCTAGGAGGTCCACTTTTTATGTTAATTAGTCTAGCTAGGAATTTTGATGGTGTTTGAGCCCATTCTGAATATTGATATATTGACCTTAATTCTAAGAAGGAGATATTTTCTAAATAGTGTTTGTGTAATTGATTTTGCCAATCAATTATTTTTTCCTCAAGTTCTTTAGAATATTTTTCCTAAAGTTCTAGTTCAGCGGTGTTTATTTGATACTCTAGTTCATTCTTAAGATTGTTATATTTTTTTTGAGCCATGCAAATTTTTGAATATTAATAACCCTGATGACCACCTTGGTAGCCGCCCATTGTATGTCATATGGAATTTGAATGGATATAAAATAATTTTGGAGTTGGGCTAGGACATTCTGAATTTCTTGAGTGGTTTCTTGGTTTTGTATAATTTTAGGATCTAACGTCCAGGTATTGAGATAGGAAATATTTTGTTTATGGGCTTGAAAGTTTATTAAAAGTCTAATTTGGAATGATCTGAAAGAGTTCTAGGTGATACAGCATAATTTAATTTGTTAGAAAGAAAAACAAGGGAAATTAGAAAAAGCATCTATCCTGGACCAAGTTTTATGAGTGGCTGAAAAGAAAGTGAATCTTGATATTGTTTTATCATATTGAAATTTAACATAAGGGTCAACTAGTTCAAATGTATTTTGTAATTCTTCAAGTGCTGTAGTGGTAGATTGTGACTGTCTGTTTTTATTATGCGATCTATCCTTATCTAGATTTAGTAAAGCATTCTAGTCCCCACCTACAATAAACAGATGATTTGGGTATTTGGCTAATATATTAAAAATTTCATAAATGAAGAGCTGTTGATTTGAGCAGGGGCTATATGTATTAAGAAAGAGTAATGGTTTGTTCAAAGTATGATATTCAGTAGTAAATAATACCCATCTTCCCTTTGAGTCAGCTTCATAGGAAGTAATCTCTCCTTGGAAGGATTTATTTACTATAATGGCAACTCCACTGGACAAAGAAGTATAATTTGCAGCAACTATTGTTTTAACCCATTTTCTTTTCCTTTCCATAACCAAAAAAAAAAAAAATCTGTTAATATCCTAAGAGCTGCAGTGTGCAACAGGCAGTTAAATATGAAAGAAGGGATAACTTAAGCTTTAGCTATCTAACCGGAGAGCCACTAATTTTAAAAGAGCAAGAAAGATTGGAAGTGGGTGGGCACTTTGTATTCTGGTTGAATATATTGGGATAGCCAATAAATTTAAATAGTTGAAGGGAATGATTTCACAAAATTATAATTTTGTGCTTACTCAAAATAGCCAATTAAAGAGGAGAGAGAATGAGATGTGTGGTCAAATTAACATAAGGAGCAGACAACTAGAAAGACAGGTGAGTTTGAAAACACAACAGCACCAGGGTGGGGAAAAATTTTTATTTCTGGGTGACTCACAAGAAACACACAAAAATAAATGTTTCCCCAACAACAACCAAGAACAGCACAAAAGGCAAATGTTAAAGAAGCCTGGATTCCACGAACTCAGTCAGGCAATCGATACTTATAAAAATGTATTCCATAAACAAAATTAAAACCACTTAAGAACTGTAATAGGTTCATAGGTTCATATGTAAGTACTAGGCTATCTGCCCAAGGTCATTTATAAGCCTATCCAGAATGTGTTGGCTTTCACCACCCCCTTCCTCTGTCCAGCAGAGCCATTAGTTCCCTGTGCCTCTGTCCAGCAGAGCCACTGCAGTGATCCCTGGGGTACATTTTCTGTCTCCCATACACCCATCAAGGTTTCTCTTGAAGAGTTTTAATGAGGGGCTGTGCCTGATATATATTGGAATCCTATTCCAAAGCATGGGGAGTATCTGGGATAGGAACCTATCCCTCCAGCACGTCCTATTTATCATTGTGGTGAGGTTTATGTCTTCAGAGCACATGGCTCTCCGGGAATTGTTTTTTTTTAGGTGGAGCATGCCCATCAATTCAGGGTTGGACATGGCCTTGTATGTCAGGCAGAGATCACCTCTGAGTAAGCGGTATGCAACTGACTACAGTTGGAATTTCTTGAGTCTGGCTGCATAAGGCATCTGTTTGAGGCCAGTAATCCTCTTGGTGAGGTACATTTGTGGTCTTTCCAGCTGTAGAGGGTGTCTTGTAAGGTACATCCCAAATAGGGTGTTGTATTCTATGATAGGTCTAATGAGTGATGAATAGAGAGGCATAATAACCTCTTTTGTTCTAGATGTGAACCCTTTTGTGATTAGGTGGCCACATAGAAGGATTTTCTAACCACCTTGGCAATATGATTATCAAAGGAGAGATTACTATCTACTTCGGTCCCCAGATCCCTTGTTACATTTTCTGTATTTAGGGGACTATCACATATGTGGTAGTTCATGGGTACTTTGTTTTTTCCAAAGGGGATGAATATGCACTTTTCGGCGTTTAGCTTGAGGCCATGATTTTGACACCATGTATCCGTCTCAGTGAGACCCTTCTGGAGGGTGTCTATATCAGCCAGAGAATCAATTATGGCCCCTAGTTTGCAGTTGTCGATGAACTTGGTCAGCCATAGTCCTCCTGTACTTGCCTGTACCTCTGAGAAGTATATACCGAACAGGAGGGGGTCCTAGGATTGAGCCCTGGGGGACGCCACTTGTAACCGGTTTAGAGTTGGACCTAAAGCCTGCAACTCTCACCATGTGGGTTCTATCTGTGAGCCAGTTGGCAACCCATCTCATGATGTAGGGGTTTATGTTCAAGCTGGTGAGCTTGTCTATAATGCCAGAATGGGGAATGGTGTCGACAGCCTTTGCGAGGTCTAGGTAGGCTGTGTGGACCTCCTTTCCCTCATCTAATGCCTTGGTAACTGTCTCAAAGAAGTCCACAAGGTTTAGGAGGCATGATCTGCTCTTAACAAAGCCAAACTGGGTAGGATCCAAGGTTTGGAGGTTCCCAATGTCTCTGTTAATGAGTTCCATGATGATGCACTCCATAGCCTTACAGACCAAGCTAGTCAGGCTTATAGGGTGATAGTTCCCAGGGTCTGTTGTGGCTCCACCTTTGTGGACCAGGATACCTGTTGCTGTGCACCACTCTTTGGGTATGTAGCCAGTAGAGAGGCTGAGTTTGAACAGTGTATTAAGGTGGGGGGATAATTAATTTTGGAGCTCTTGTAAGACACAGCCTGGAACAGCGTCCGGTCCCATTGAAGCTGTATTTTTGGCTTCAGCTAGGGCTGTTTTAACCTGTGTGATGGTGAATGATGGGGTCCTACATTCTTCTGGTATGGTTATGGGCCCTTTAGTGGGTGAGAGGGGATGAAGTTTGCACTAAACCTTTCTGCCAGAATGTTGGCAATATCAGTTGGTTCAGTGTATTTTGTGCCATTCTGCACTAACTCAGAGCAGATCTGAGAGTTTCCACTTAGTTTCTTGACATAGCTAAAGAACACTTTGTGTATCTTTGGAGTCCTTGGCAATTTTTCTTTCGAAGATAGCCTTGGATAATTTAATGAGGGATCATAGTTTCTTGCTGAAACTGATCAGGGATGTATTTCCTTCTTGGAATTTTACTCTTTTCTGTACTAGTTTCCTCCTTCTATTATATAGCTTGTTTATGGCAGGGGTCCACCAGGCTGGTTTCTTTTCTTGGAGGAGTGAGTCTTGGTTTTACTTGGGATAGCATGATCCATGCATTCCTGCAGATGCTCATAGAGTGCCTTTGTAAAGGTTTCAGCAGCTTGGACAGCATTGTCCTTTAGCATGGGGGCTGTGAACCTTTTCACCTCGGTCTTAAGTAACGTGAAGTTTGCTTTTGAAAAGTTTTTCACAGTGGTTTCCTTGATTGGGGGGTGGGAGCGGAATGTGGATATCCAGAGTGATTAGTCTATGGTCTGATCTAACCAGAGAGGAGTTGACCTCCAGTGTGAAACACCGGTCACGCATGTTGGTGATGACTAGGTCCAATATGTTGTTCCCTCTGGTGGGGGTGTTGACCTGTTGATCCAGGGCATTCGAGTTTATAAATTATAGGAAGCATTGGGCAAGGGAAGTAGTACTTGAGTAGTTCATCCAGTTTATGTTTGGGTAATTGAAATCACCCAGTATTAGGGTTTTTGGTAGGACCTTCATATTTCCCAGTGTCTCCAGAAATGCGGAACGGGGGTCCTGTGTCATGGTGGGTGATCTGTAGCAAGCTACAATTTGGATTGCAGTTTTGACCATTGTTAGTTGCACATTTATGTATTTATTTATTTATTTATTTCAGTTTGTTAACTGGGAAAGTCCATTGGGCCAAGGTAGCCAATTTTCAATGGAGGCCCGAGGAGAAAAGCTTCACACAGAAAGACAATATACAATATACAATGTATTAGTACAGCATATGAGAACAACAGTTTAACATTTAATATGCAGCAAGGCAAGATTTTACATATGTTGAAATATATGAGCTGAGTCAATCACTTATAAGATATTAACAAAAACAATACATTTATGTTCATTTAATACACTACTGTATTTAGGCAAAGTAATTTTAGAGAGATGAATTGAAGCAGTGGCAGAGATTAGAGTAGAATATAATAGGTATAGGTATCAGGAATCAGGTAGGATGGGTACAGGAGCACTCCCAGAGGGAGTAGAGGCGAGAGTGGAGTAGGGTTTTAAAGGATGGTAGGTTAGGGGTAGTTCTAATGTAAGGGGGAAGAGAGTTCCATAATCTGGCAAGGGAGAATGATAGTAGAAGTTGCCCAGGTGCGTGTAAAGGCTTGTAAAGTTCTAAGAGGTTCTGATTTGTGGATCTAAGTGTTCTATGTGACTGGTGAAGTTTTAGGAAAGAGGAGAGGGATGGACAGTTAGAAGGTTTGAAAATTAGCTTGTGTGCTGTAGTTAGTTGAATGAAATTTAGGTAGCTTGGGAGTTCCAACCAATTTAGAGCATGTAGGGAGTTGCAATGGTGAGTAGAGGATTTGGATCCTGTGGCAAACTTTGAAATTTTGTTATAACATGAAGAAAGTTTAGATTTTAGGGATGATTGGAGGTTAGAGAGTAGCGGAGCTCCATACAAAAGGGAGGGTAGGAGGTAGGTGGTAGATAGGAGTTGTCTAGAAGACAGAGAAAGGTAGCGCCTGTGTCGATAAAGCATACCAAGTTTTTGATGAGTCTTTTTAATATTGGTTTGTAGGTGAATATCAAATTTTAGCTGGTCATCGATAAGAACGCCCAGAAGTTTTGTATGGGGAACTATTTCGATAGTAGTTTTGTTTAGGCTAAGTACAGAGAAGGATGCTTTGTCAGCAGCAGTATGTCTAGAAGGGGTAAACATCATTATTTTAGGTTTGGAGGCATTTAAGGCTAGGTGACTGTCAAGCATCCAGGACTCAGTGGAGGAGAAGGCTTCTTGCATAAGGCTTATTAGTACAGGAAGAGTTTTGGCTGAGCAGATGATAGTGGAGTCATCTGCGTATTGCACCAGTTTAGCATTGGAGATCTTTTGGTGGAAATCATTGATGAAAATGTTAAATAGCAAAGGACCCAAAATACAGCCTTGGGGTACACCTGTTGGGGTGTGAAGGAAAGAGGAAGTGCACTAGTTCCATTTTACAGCTTGTTCCCTGGCTGAGAGATAGCTGGTGAACCATTTGATAGAGGAAGAGGAGAGATTACGAAGGGCGAGTTTAGAAAGTAGAAGCACATGAGATACAATGTTGAAAGCTTTAGATAAGTTGAGGAGGAGTATAGAAACTATGTTCCCAGAGTCATGATCAGAGTTAATGATTTTGAGGAAGGAAAGAAGGGCACTGGTGGAGCTATGTCCTGGTATAAACCCATGTTGGGTAGGAGTTAGGAGTTGGTTGTCCAATAGGTAGGGTAATAGTTGGAGGTGAATACATTTTTTGAGTATCTTAGAGATAGGGGATAAGATAGCAATAGGGCGAAAGTTGGAGATTGAACAGTTTGTACCTCCTTTATGGAGGGGGATGATGAAGGCTTTTTCCCAGAGATATGGTACATAGGACTCCTGAATGGAGTGATTTAGATAATCTCTGATGCATTGTGCTGCACCACTAACCTGGAGGTGTGGGTATCCTTGATGAATATGGATACACCCCTGCCTTTTGTGTTTTGGTCCTGGTTCTGTGACCGAAAGGTATGGTATGAGTTTTAGCCTAGTAGTGCTGGGGTGCTCTCAGGAGTCTTAAACCAGGTTTCTGCTACTGCATAGATGTCGATGTTCTCCATACTGAGAAATGCCATGAGTGCATGTATTTTGAAGTTTAGACTTCTGGCGTTGAGTAGCATTACCCTCAGTTTTTGGTTACTTGTGCTATTTATGGTGGTGGGTTTGTCTTTTGAGCCTTGCCTAAAAAAGGCACTATGGGGGTGGCAAGAGCCTTGGCCAGTATTCGAAAGCCTAAGGGTGGCAGGTGCAAGCCATCTCTTGCAAAGCAATGTGGCTTGCTGAGCATGTCATCCCAGGTGAACAGATACTGGATCCCCTTTGAATGACACCAGAAACTTATCCAATTGTTGAAATTGATCATTTTTTCTTTATACTGTGGCATCATTCTTGGTGAAGGCAGGATGCTTCTCAGGGTCAGGTTCATACCGGCCTGGGCTACATGATCAGAGAGCTCTTCCATGTCTCTTTTCATGTAGTCCAGGGAGGTACGTCTCAGGTCATTCACACCAACATGGACAATGACAGAGTCATATTTGCACTTGTTCTGGAGTGACCTGAGTGCTTGTGTTATGTGTCAGATCCTGGCACCTGACAGGCAGCTAACTGTACCCTTCTCCTTGTCCAGCCTAGTTAGTGGGACATCAGTGCGCCTGACTATAGAGTCGCCTATTACTAGCATGCTGGGTATGTTATTTTGTCTTAAGGGCTGTGATGTGCCATAATGTAATGAAACATAACCAACTGAAAGTGCTACTGGTTAAGCGCTTTCTTCCACTCAAATTGTGGACTTCTTCAGAACAAGTAGCACTGTTAAACAATCCATTTAAATACGTAGTTATTTGGTGCCAATGGGTTAGTTTTTTTTTTTTTATTAAAGCTGTAGCTGCCTAATTTCTGTAATGTGCTACTACTTGATGAAACCCATACAATAATACAGTTACAATTTCACAAATGTTACTTATACATTCCATCTTGAAAAACATCAAACAAATAATATCAACTGTGGGAATAAACACTTTTAAACATCTAATAATAATTTATTAAATCCAAAATCTCATGCCCTAGTTGCTAAAATGGGCTTAACCAGAATATTGTCATTTAATCCTGGGGGGGTTGCATCTAATAGCAATCGCCACTTTACTTCTTTCAATCCCAAAATTGCCTTAATATTTCCTCCTCAGGGATTCTCCTTGACTTGTTCGATAATACCAAATTTAAAACAATGATTGCTGCCCCACTTCTCAATGTGCCTATATAAGGCATTAGTTTTATCCTGTTTCCTAATCTTATATAAATGGTCATAAAGCCGTTTTTTGAAACATCTATCAGTTTTTCCCACATAATCTCCTGAACATACATACATTTAGCTAAGTAAATCACGTTTGGTGTTGCAATTCTCTATTTTAAATGTAACAGTAGTTCTGTCCCTATTTGCCAAAACTATCTTGTCGTCCTCTAGTATGGCATGGCATTGTCCACATGTCCCGCACTTTCTAGTGTGGCCCAACCTATTGTTCATCCTAATATTTTCTCCACACTGTTCCAAAGTACTTTTTAGATTCCATCCAATCTTGTAAACAAATACGGGGGTCTCTCCCACCATTTCTATAATATTTTCATCAGTCATGAGGATATTCCAGTTGCGTATAATAACTTTCTTAACCTCATTAACATGAGGACCATATTCAAGTATGCAAGCATGGTTAAAGTGTATGTCACTGTTATTAGTTATACCTAGGGGAAGATTCTGTACCATTCCTGTACCTAGCAAAGGTTTGTATTTACCTCCCCATTCTCTTATAACATATCCGGTAATGTCATAGATTAGCCCTTTAGGATATCCCCTTTCATTAAACATTTCTCCAATAATTTAAATGTCCTGCACTATATCCTCATATTGTGAAGTCATTCAGGCTGCTCGAATACACTGTCCTTTCAATATATTTCTCACTAAACCTCTTGAATGGTTGCTAGAATATTCCAAGTAGGTGTTACTAAATGTATCTTTTCTTTGGATACGAGACTTAAAGCCAGTAGGTGTGTGACTAATCAATGTGTCCAAGTATGCTATACTGTTTGAATTATAATTATAGGTGAATTTCAAATATACACTAGTATTATTTATATATTCCATAAATTGTTTAAATCTGTCTAAGGAATCTTCACACAAGATGATAATATCATCCAAAAAGTGAGTGTAGTATCTGATACTACCCATATACTTGATGGTAAAGACGTGTATTTTCCCAATCAAGCATGACCAGGTGGGCAAGGATGGGAGCACAAGCAGCTCCCATCGTTACCCCCTGGTCTGCCTGTAATGTTCACCTTCGTAAAAGATGCAATTATGGTCCAGTACAATAGACATACATTCTATAAGCAGGCTAATATTATCCCTATCCAAAGCACTATATTTCCTAATACTATTACAAAAGGCTTCTAGGACTTCTTGCTTGGGAATACAAGAAAAAAGATCAACCACATCTATAGTGATGTATAATAACTCATTTTTCCATATATCTGTTGTTAATCTACTCAAAAAATCCCAAGAGTCTTTAATAATATGTGGGACCCTATCATATATATGTTTTAGTCTCCTGTCAATCACTACACCTATAGGAAATATCTTAGATTGACTGCCCAATACAATGGGTCTAAAGGGAGAATCTTTAATATTCTTGTGAATCTTAGGTATACCTTCTATAGTGGCTAAAATGGGATATTCTACTTTCATAAAATTATAAGTCTCAGTAGTAATTCTATTCTCTATAAGATATTCTTCTAAGTACATGTCTATACATCTATATGCAATGTGTAGCTCATTAATAGATACAACTGCATAATTCCCAGTCTGATGCAAAATCTCATACATCTTGTTCACATACTCCATGGAATCATAAATAACCATACCCCCACCTTTGTCGAGTTTCATAACCCTGATATTATTGTCACTTCTGAGTTGTTGCAAAACTTCTGTTTCCTCCATAGTAAAATTATTTTTGACTTTTTTACTTTTGAAGCGTTGTTGCATCTTATATAACTCTTTATTAACCACCTTTTCATAAGTAACAATACTGGGTTGTATAGGGGGAACAAATGTGCTTCTTTTTCTTAATGCTCTATTTTGCCCATTATTAAACTCACTACCTTTTTGGGGCGTTTTATCATTAAAAAATACAGCCATATTAAGCTTTCTCAAAAAGAGCTTAAATTCCATCAAGGTATCAACAACATTAAAGGATGTCTTTGATATATATTTCATACCTCTAGCCAATAGGCTAAAGTGCCATTGTTCCAACTTGTAGTTAGTGTAATTATAGATTTTAAAATTACTTAAGCTTTGTATAATCCCATCTGTATTGTGGGAAATCACAGTTTCTTTTTCTATTGTCAACTAATTCCATTGCCCCCTCTGATTGACCCATTTTGGGTTGATTTGTTTCCATTGCCCATTTTGTGTGACCCAATTGGGGTAGGTTTTGTTCTAAAATGGTGGGCATGGTCCCCCCCGATCCCTGTTCCAGTCTGTCCTTGACTGAGGGAACTTCCAGTATGACCAACCCTTCCAAAAAATGAGTCTATTACATGCTGTTCTAACACCATCACCGTATAGAAATGGGGCCACTCATATTCTTTCCCACTATGATCTTGCTCTTTAGTATACTGTTTTTCACTATTTATTTCCTTCCATTCATATAATTTGTGTTGTTTGTATTGATCCAAGTCCCGCTGTAATTTTTTACACTTTTTCCTGTATGTTTTTTCAGTCTTATTATTAACAATGTTAAATTGTTTATCATATAATTTATGCCATTGAGTGAACAACAAATCATTGATGATAGCATCATTCAGCTTTTCACCTTTATTAAGTACATGACATAACTTTTCATTATTAAACTTTATAAGCAACTTCATATATTCAAAGCCGAACATGTCAAACAATGCATTAAACTCATTACAAGACTGTTCATTTAGATAAATTCCAATTGGCACTTTAAAAAACCTTAACTCTACTGGCACAATTTTGTATTGTAAACATTTGTGCAAATAAGCATTATCCAATTTAATACCCTTTACCACCCCCAATTTCTTCCCTATGGAATAAATCTTTTAGTTCCGTTACCAATATTACTTTCATTTTCTTTGTGCGAGTCAATACACACTTCACCAGCATCATCATGCATGTAAAATTCAAAATTAATATTAAAAAAGTTATTTATGTTGCGATTGCCTTTAACTACTTTATCAGAGTTTATTTTATTGCTCTTACTATGCAGAGTTCTTCCTTCAGTACCTGTATAAGTCACCACTGTGGAATATGTCCGAGTAGGTAACACTCGTTTGGGTTTAGCTCCTTCCCTAAGGAACTCTTTCTCCAGGTCACTATGCAATGAAAAATTAAGCAGTACATCCTTATTGGTCCCCTTACTGCTGTCTCCAAGGCTGGCTACCCCAAACGAAGGCGCAGTGTAGTTCAAAGCATTCGCTCCATTCCCTTCATTTTGGCCATTAAGTATTTCCGACAAGCTCTCCGCTACAGCAGACGTACGTGCTGATGTCTCAGCATGATGTAAGCCTCCTGTACAACCCTTCAGTTGCGATAACAGTTCCAATAACCGGGTGACCTCTCCTTTTAAAATCACCACTTCAGAATGTAATCTCTGCATGTCATCTCTCCTTACGGGAAGAATGAGGATGGAATGTCATCCAAGGAGTCCATATGGCCGTAACCACCAAGAACACAAAAATAAACGTTTCCCCAACAACAACCAAAAACAGTACAAAAGGCAAACATTAAAGAAGCCTGAATTCCATGAACTCAGTCAGGCAATTGATACTTATAAAACTTTATTCCATGAATAAAATTAAAACCACTTAAGAACTGTAATGAAACATAACCAACTGAAAGTGCTACTGGTTAAGATGGTTATGTTTTTCAAGATGGAATGTATAAGTAACATTTGTGAAATTGTAACTGTATTATTGTATGAGTTTCATCAAGTAGTAGTACATTACAACTACAGTTTTAATTTTTTTTAAAAAACTAACCCATTGGCGCCAAAAAACTATGTATTTAATGGCTTGTTTAACAGTGCTACTTGTTCTGAACAAGTCCACAATTTGAGTAGATGAAAGCACTTAACCAGAATGAACAAAATGATGAATTAAAAACACCCACTACTTATCACCTGACCCATTACATATAAATGATCGATTATCAATATAAATATTTGCTTTGAAGAAATGCAAGGTAAAATAGATGTTATTTACATTTTTATTTACATAGAAATAACTTAAATAGCAAATTATGTTTAGTGCATACACTTCAGGTTTAAATAACAATGTGAATTATAAGGTGATTTTGAATAGGTGTCAAGAATAGTCTGATAGCAGACTGTAAAAAAAAATGAAAGAACTGTATGATATTGGAATTAACTTAAATGAAGCTGAAATGACTGGAATGAAGCATAACTGCGCATAGCAGTTTTACAAATGTCATTCTGTACTTCTAAAATGGTTTGTCAATTTAACATTAGTATTCAATGCCATTTAACAAATGTATGACAAACAATTTCTCTGCAAAATGGGGACATTTATTTTTCTCCAAATTACTTGCAATTAACAAAGAGGCATCCCTCTCCAGACTTGAAATTAGAGCTCTGAAATCAACCTTCAATATCCAAAAAGTGTAAACAGCGGCAAATGGGCAAAGTGAAGTACTAACAACTTCAACTAGCAAGAAATTTGCAAAATGAGTAATCTGCAATATTTTATAATAATGCAAAAACTATTTTGATAAATTAATATGACAGTAGTAGTTGGCATAAGTATCAGTTAACTGTTTTACTAATCCAAGCAACCCGTTTGAATACAGACAACCTTTCTACTGCTTCTTGGTTACAATAATAGAAACCTAATAAATAACAACATACACTGAAAAGGAATGCATTTTATAACTCAACATTCATCAACAAAATAATGTATGTTAGGGAATCACAGTGCCACAATTATTGCAAACATAAATAGTCACAGCTTTGCAATTACATAAACTGTTTCAAAATCTATGGAGTAAATGTTTCTGAAGTTAAGAAAAACTAACAGTTTATATAGCCAAAAAAAGCAGTTAAACTCACACCCTAGGTATGTTTAACACTGGCACTACAGTCTTCACTGTCACGAGACATCTTCGCCTGTTGGTTGGCTGTGCCACAGGTCACTCATCATGGGCAGGCTGTGCCACAGCTGTAAACAACTGTATGAACTTTGTTTTTATTTTTTTTCAAATCTCCCTCCCCAGTCTCCGAGTCCAACAGGCAGTTAGGCACTA
Organism: Protopterus annectens; assembly: GCF_019279795.1. NCBI lineage: Eukaryota > Metazoa > Chordata > Ceratodontiformes > Protopteridae > Protopterus > Protopterus annectens. The sequence goes on along the minus strand of NC_056729.1, from coordinate 250,103,266 downwards.
CCTCATGAAGCTGATGTCATAACACACCCCCTTGGACATTGATAATATTGCGGGATATCCTGGCAATGCATGATGACATCAGCCATAACTTAAAATTGTAAATAAAAATAAAAAAAGTTGGGAATTAAAGGGGCCACTCAGAAATTCATGGCACCCCATTATTTTGCCCTCACAACCAGTAAATACTGAGGAATTTGATACAGTTGAAAGTTATGAGCAGCAGACTAATAGGAAGGACAGACAAGATACAAAACAGTGTGCTGTCAGAACAGCACAGACTAACACTGAGTAGAAGTTAAATAGCAGATATCCTAATATCATCTGAAAAAGTTATAAAAAATTCTGTGTATCAGAAAACAGTAAAAGTACAATTGTCAATGCAATAAAAAAACACACATTGCAAAGGGAAATCTATTTAACAGCAGGCATCAAATGGTAGCTGACAGTATAATGCTGATACTGTATAGCAGCGACAAGAAAACAGAAGTAAACTCATAAGATCATATAAGAGTTTAAAAACAATACAACACCAGACATGTCACCAAAAAAAATTATAACTGTAGACAACCCAGACAGATTGTAAAGATGAAAAATAGTTTGATAGCAGTAGGGAAAGAAAAAAATAGAAAACTCAACAATGAGTAGTGTAAATGCAAAGAAACTTGTTAACTTTGTAACTGGAATCTTTATAGAGAAGAGTTTTAAGAAGCAAAATATACCTAATATGGTAGAGGATGAAATTATATATGGAATGGCTGGAATAATAGTCTGATGGTGCCAAAACACTGTGTGTTCATAGAATCATAAGAGGCTACTAGGTTAATGGTCCTAGGGCCCTTACAAGCCTAGTCAAATACTGTATAATCTCTGTTCCCAAGAATATCACAGTATTAAGAGGAACTAAGTCAACAACTACTGCCCCTGTCCAAGAGGGACACAGGTGAAACTCCCAAGTGAACTTTTTATTTTCCATCCAGTCATCCAACTTACACTTAAATAGGGTCAGTGAGGGGCTCTGCTTCACCTGAATTATAGTTTGTTCCAGAAGAGAGGTGACTTCTGTGAGACATATCTGTCTCTCCAGCAAGTCCTGTTGATGTCACATAGGTTGAATTCCCTAGAGTGAGTGCATCTTATATCATTTGATTTATGAATGTGCTCATTTCCATTAGAGCAGGATCTGAGATTGATTTATATGCAAGACAGAGGTCACCTCTGAGTAGTCTGCAAGACACAGAATATAGTGATAGTGATTTCAATCTGTCAACATATGACATATGTTGAAAACCCTGACTTTTATTTGTAAGAAACCTTTCAGGTCTTTACAGTTGCTGCAGGTGCCTAGTAAGGTACATACCAGAAGTAGCATTGTACTCTATTACTGGCCTGATGAGTGAGGCCTCCAATTTTCTCCTCCTTTTCTTACTCAGTCAGTCATAATAGATGCTTCAGACTTTGCATTTGCCTCCTTTCTCAACAGACAACTAAGCCAGTTCTATTCTAGGGCACAATGCAAAAAGGCCCAGAAAACAGATGCATTTTCTTTCCCATGGGAGGAAATGTTCCTGTGTGCCTTTCCCCTTTTTTCTTCCATAGATGAAGATGGACTTGCCAAAAATGTCTCTTGTAACCTCTTTTGGCCTAGATGACATTGGTTCGCCCTTCTCATGCATCTGGCCAAGAGCAGTTCTCAAAACTTCCTACAGAGTGGATGTTCTCAAAGAGCCAAGGGATCCCTAACCCTTCCCAAAATTCAAGATGTCCACCTAACAGTCTGGATGAAAGAATTTTGATCTCATTTAGACACCGTTTTTGTCAGGACAGGTATGTGAATATTAAAGGAGGCTAGAAAAACAGCTATCAGGAAAACATGATTAACAAAATGGAATGGATTTTCTGGTTGTTGCTATAAAGGACAACAGGACACGTCCCAAGCACAGGCTCCTCTCGTTCTTCAGTACCTGTGTGAATTTGCGTATTAAGCCACCTGGAAAAAAGTGGCACCTCCTTGGGAATCTTAATTTTGTTTTAGAGAAGATAATTCCATCTCCTTTTAAAGCTATAGCCAGTGATTCTTTAAAATTTAAGATGGTTTTGCTTATTGCTCTGACTTCAGCTAGATCTATATTATAGGCCCTTATGTTTATGCATTCCGCCTTGCTTTTCCATAAGGACAAGGAGAACCTTAGAAATTTCCATTCTTTTATATCAAAGATCATCTCAGAATTTACTTTAAAACAGACTATTCATCTCCTTTTGTTTTATCCTGAGCACAAAGACAGAGGAGAAAACATTTTGCTTACAGTATATGTCCACTACATTTATTGCTCTGTCCAAATATATAGAGTAGATATTACACTAGACCATTGTTACAGGATTAGTACCATCCCACCTTCTTCCTTTTCTTTGTACTCTTTCTTGCACCAGGGTGGGGTATCCTATTTTACCTTTATCCTCCTAATGTAACAATCTCTACTGGTTTTGATGTAATTGTTATACAGCTTTTCGCTTCACACTCCATTTGGGCAGGAAATACCTGAGTTTTTTGCACCTGTATATCCCTCTTTTACCAGCATGTACTCTCATGCTAAGGGTAGACATATGATGTGTGAGGAAGGAGCCTAAAGCTAGGACATGTCCCACATAGTTACAGCTACCGGAAAAGTTATCTAATCAAAGATCTGCAGTTATTGTAAGTTAACTTACACAACTGTATAGTCCACCAGAACAGATGCAAGGCCAGCTGTAGGACAGCTTGGACACATCAAACGTAATACTATATCCAAAACTACTACAGTGTAGTACAACGCAGTACCACAGTGTACACAGGAGCTGCATCCTTTAAGCACCCTGTCTCTTTTGCACTGCATGATCCAGTGACAAACCACAACATATAAAGCAGTCATTAAGGTTATATGCATGAGAAAAGATATCTCTCTCTCTCTCTCTCCCTATACATATATATATATATATATATATATATAGAGAGAGAGAGAGAGAAAGAGAGCATGTAATATCTAACCACATGACTCTGTGCAGTGACATAGTCTAGAATGTAGGATGGAGAGCTACACTACATATCTGTAAATGAAGCAGCAAACACAGAGCTGTGCAATGGAATAAGGTTCCAGCTACAGAGAGCCAAAACATATAACCTGTGCAAATACTGGTCATCCCACCATACTTCTTGCTGGTCATCCTTCAAAAACGTGTGTCTCAGTGTAGGAATCTATAACTAAATAAGTGACAGCCAGCAAAAAGTCACCAACCTTGGACAAGGTGACATCTGGTTCATCGACATTAGTTATGTCCCCAAACATAGTTATGCAGTATAATCGCACACTGAATAGTCAGACATTTCACTTGCCACAGTTCATGTGTCACAGATTATTAGCAGTAACTCCATGAGAAGTATGAGTTGCACAAAAAACCAATACAGCACTTTATGCCATATATTCCTATAATATATCACAATTAATATGCACAGTGTGAATTGTTACATGACATTATTTCATGCTTCACAGTTTGATTTAATGTGTATATTGGATAGCTCAGGTAGACTTTCACTGACATGCTACAGAAACTCAACCAAGTAATTAGATGGCCTATGGGATTGCCCATTCAAGTGCTTGTGGCACAGGTCCCCATCTTGCAAAGTGACGGTGACAGTATAAAAACAAATCACAGTGTGTAAAATTAAGGTGAATGCACCCAGATATGACTGCATTCTCAGACATACAGAAGCAAACAAAACACATGGTTTACCTCTCCTGTCACCTGGATGTGAGATTGGCCTGATCTGCCAACTTGACTAATAATCAACAAAGATATTAAACCAGGAATTTATACCCTAGTAAAAGATAATACAAAATAGTGTCATCTAATTTGTTTTTTTTGTTTTTTTTTTGAGATGGGTATCTTGAGACAGTGTAAGAATCATCTCATGCTGTCGCAGAACCAGTGAAACATTCTTGTTACAGGTGACTCCATTGTAATTCAAACACACGTGCCTCTTACCATGAGGTGGGCAAGGAAAGAATGACAGCTAATTGCTTGTCTAGTGCCAGGATTCATCAGATTTGGCATGCACTCAAATCCTTGAATAACAAGAACCACCGTCATACTTCATGCTAGTGTCAGTGACTTCAGGTGTACCTCCCTGGACTATATGAAGAGAGACATGATGGAGCTCTCAGACTATGTGTCCAAGGCAGGTATGACCCTAGCACTGAGCAGCATTATACCTTCTCCAAGGATGTTTCTGAAATATGAGCAAAAAATAACTGACTTCAATAATAGGCTCAGCTTTTAGTGTCATTCAAAGGAGAGCCAATATTTGTCAGCCTGGGAAGACATGATCAACAGATCACAATGCTTCTCCAAGGATGGCCTGCATCTGTTCCCTGTAGGGTTTGGATTACTGGCAAAGACATTGTCTGCCCTCATAGCGCTAATTTAGTCAATGTCAACCTGATAAACCTACCAATATGATGAAACAAGCGAAGGAAATATGAAGCCTTAACAAGAAACTTCACTCCCTATAAGCCCTTCACAACCTGGATGATGCTGACATCTGTGAAGTCACTGAGACTGGTTTAAAATAGTGGAGTGCACTCTAATTGTGTAGGTCTATAACACCTATTAGATGTTTAGATGAGCTACTGTGCAGGAGTGGAAAAAGGTGGAGGTGTCTCAATCTACATCCAGATTAAACTCACAAAAAGGCTGGTAAAGCAATATGATGCACTACAGCTTCTCCATGTCCAAAGAACCATCATAAAGGTACTGTACCATATATTAGCTAGTTTTTGAACTCCCCCATGACACAAAAAATATACAATGCCTATCTACAGGAACTACAATCACTCAGTACCAAGCCCAATGCCATTTTCCTAGGTGATATAAACTATCCAACTATAGACTTGGAAACCTACACTACAACTAGTGCTCAAGCACAGAAATCCCTGGATTTGTCAATACAATTGCCCTGGAACAATTAGTCAGAGTACCCACTAAGGGAAATAACATATTGGATCTTGTCCTTACTAATATGGGAGCATCTTGCACCATCCTTTGCTTATCTTCATCGCTTGCTAGATCTGACCCTAAAGAAATTGCCTTTGAAATAAAATTGAAACCAGAGATACCTTTCACCTAAGGGACCTTTAACAATTTCTTTAAGGAAAACTACCGGCTCCTAAGTGATACATTGACAAGCTTCAAAGCCCCAGCAAACCCAATTAGTTCTGCTGAATACACAGAAATGTACACCACCACACTAAACCATCATGTAAACAGCACCATAGGTGCAGCTACTCCCCGTAGGAACAAGTACAAGGCAAACCCCAAAAACAACCCCGCATGGTGGAGCCATGATATCAAAAGGCTTTACAATAAAAGGAAAAAAATTGAATGAAATGTATGAAGAGTAAGACACCTTGTCACTGAAAAAAAACAGAATGTCAGACCCCTTGTCACTGAAAAAAAAAAAACAACTCAGAAGCTCAATAAAATCCATAAAAGCCAGGTTTGAAGCTAAACTGTCACCACAAGCTAAAGACAATCACATGGCACTTTTTTAGTTATGTCTGTAATTTCAAAAACACAATGCAGCAATACACTGAGCTGATTGGGAATGATGTTACCTACACTGCGGCAGAAGATATAGTAAACCTATTAATAAATCTAACTGTCTAATAAATTTAGCTCTAACTTTACCCCTCTTTCCCTTTCATCTATCCCTCAAGTAATACCTCAAACTGACTCTTCTCCAGCTATCACAATAGATCAAGTCCAAGTGTTACCAAATAGCTAAAAGTACTGCATTGATGGGTCCTGACAATATTACTGGATGTATGTTAAATAGCATGAAGTAGGATTTAGACATACCCCTAATAACACTGTTCAGTATCAGCCTTCATACAGGTTTTTTTTAAGCAAGAAACATCTTTATCTATAAACTATGAAAAATTAAATTACTACTTATGACATAGATGACCATACATTTATATAAATGAAAACAACCCATATTGACACAATCTTAGCTGCAAGCATTTTATATTACAAACCATATTGACACAATTTTAACTGCAAACATTATACATGATTTATAATCTACCTAATCACTATCAATCATACATTACATAGCTCATTCAAATTCTGCCTTCTTTTAAACCTCATTCCTCCCCTGAATGTATTGTTCCACAATTCTCATTTTCTTCTTATATAATGCGTTCCACTCCTACCCTTTTCTTTTCTAAAGATCCCACTTCCAGTTGTTTTATCTCTGTTGCTATATTTACTACTTTTAGTACAGTTGGTTTAGACTTTGATTTCCATTTTCTAGTAATTGTTTTTTTTTTTGGTAGCCACCACAATTAGAATCAGCAAGGCCTTACTATGTTTAGGCAATTCCGATTCTCTATCGTAGCTCAGAAAAATAATTTCCTTAGACCAACAATGACCAATGTGCTCACCCAGTATTTCTGATAGAGTTGTCTGCAGGGAAATCTTTAAAGTCTGCCAGCTCATTATGCTCCAAGAAAACATGCTACCAATTATTGGTTTCTTCCCCATCACACCTCCAACATGTGCTGTCTACCTGAGGAAAAATTCTCCGGAATCTACTTGGGGTATAAAATACCCATGTAAACATTACCAAGCAAAAATTCTAAATCTTCTAGATTTTGTTGCATATTTGGGAGACAAACATATATCCCCCATTGTTTCTTTGTGAATTGCTTATCCAGTCATTCTACCCAATCCTTTCTAACATCCTCTGATTGATTCTGGTAGTTATCATGAAATATTTAAGCAATAACCCACTCCTGGGTGTGGGTAATGCTGGATTTGGTTTGGTTTGGTCATGAGGGAAAAGCCCGAGTGGCCAAACAAAGACAGCCGTGGGCAAATCCAGCATTACCCATGCCCAGAAGTGGGTTATTGCTATTATACAATGACATTATTTAAGAAAACAATATCTAGTTTTCTTAAATAATGGTATTGTATAATGCCTCCTTACTGCCCTTCCACAGCTGTCCGATATTCTGCGGCAGTTCTGATGTACTGCACATGCGTATGCTTACGCAGTACATCAGAGCTGTGGGTGGAAGCAACGGAGAAAGCAAGATCTCTGTTGCTTTTTAGAAAGTGTCTCACTATGTTAACCTCCTTTAACATAGCGGGACACTTTCTAAAAAGCAACGGAGATCTTGCTTTCTCCGTTGCTTTAGAAAGTGTCTCGCTATGTTAAAGGAGTTTAACATAGCGAGCCAGCTTTAAAAAAAGCATCGGAGATCTTCCTTTCTCCGTTGCTTTTTTTTAAAGCTGTCTCGCTATGTTAAATTCCTTTAACATAGCGAGACACTTTCTAAAAAGCAATGGAGATCTTGCTTTCTCCGTTGCTGTAAGAAAAGAAAAAAAGACTTGTACTAATGGAAAAAGTCTGGGCGACTGGTCCTTTTTCCATTAGTATAAGAATGATTTACAACATGCATGCTGAACAATCAGCGTACATGTTTTGAAATATTAATGAGGGGGGTCATTGTATAATTTGTCTGTTCTACTAATTATTCCCTTTTTAATGGCAGCTTCTGTTCTAGATTCTACTAAAAATCTACCAGTGCTGGTCTTTTGTTTAGAGCTCACTGCCTCCCATTTCTTTATGTTTGCCTATATTATAATCCTTAATAGGGATGGCAATCTCTAACCTACAGTCCAAATAAATTCTTGGCCTCTCCCCTTTTTATTACCTTTCCCTCTCTAGTTATTTGCTCCCAATACCTTGGTTCCTTTGCCAGTTTTCTCCAATAAATTCCAGCCCTCTCTTGCCTATTGTCTGTATCCCTAATTGCAGTCATCCTTATTGGCAGAGTCTCCTTTCTCCATTCCCATGTTAGCTTAGTTCTTAGAATTCTTCCTGGTTCTTTATGAATACATTATTGTGTATGATTATTGTTATTCTCCTTAAAAGTCTGCATCCAAAACCCCAGTCTCTCCTTGTTTCTTGAGCTTCCCCGTTTCATCATTATCATTTTTAATTTTGAATTACAGTTTTCTGCTTGTGCTATGTATAGGAGCCTTAACTATGTAACTCTGAAGTACCTCTTCAAATTGGATAGTCCCAGTCTGCCTTGTTCAATTGGAAGAATCAACTTATCTTGCTGTCTTCCCCTCCCAGATAAAATCCTTCAGCTATTTACTAATTGCTATCTACAACTTCTCCTCTGGTTGATAAAAAATATGCCTGACCTGTGTATAAAATTAAAGGGACTAAAACATTTTAACTGCTTGTATCTTACTATCCATATCCTTATAACAGAGCTTCCAGTTTCTCAGTTTTTGTAATATCTTTTGTTTAGTCTTTTCCCACATATCCTTAGCTGCCACACCAGAATCATTTTAATCCATATTCTTAAATACATTTTATCGTGTTCCCATAAATATGAATATTGCCTGTTGGTGTATGGTTACATAATTTACCACTATTCCCTTTGTTTTAACTTTATTAATTTTGTATCCCCAAAAAGATTTGAAACAGTCTCAAAATGTTCCACAACACTATAATGCCCTTTTCTGGTTTTACCAGGTATAACATAATATCATCTGCAAATAGAGCCATTTTTTCTTGACTACCATACCAATTATATCCTTCAATTTCTGAGAATCTTATTTTCTTTGCCAATGGTTCAAAATATAATCCAAATAATAAAGGGGAAAGAGAACACCCATGCCTGGTTTCTCTGCTCAAGCACAAATTATCAGACAGGAACCTATCCACTTTTATTTTCACCTTTGATCCCTCATATATCCTCCTAACCAGCTTTATAATTTATCAGGGAATGCAAATGCTTCCATTTTCCAGCTCATAAAGTCCCAGCTTACTCTGTCAAATGCTTTTTCTGCATCAAGACCTACCAAAAACAGTGGTATTTTCTTACATTCTGCTTCTGTCTGGCTCTTCACTGTTCTTTTAATGTTGTTGAATGATTTCCTCCCCTCCGAAAGCCACATTGATCCATATCTATAAACGTTGGCATCACTTTTGCCATTCTTTTAGCCATTATAGACACAAAAACTTTATAATCATGGTTTAGTATTGAAATGGGCCTGTATGAAGCTGGATCTGATGGGTCTTTACCTTCTTTAGGTTTTACAGCTACCACTGCTTTCTTCGGGATATTGGTACTTCTCAGGTTTTGTACAAAGTGAGTGGAGCACAGCTACACTCATTTCCCTGCATAAGGGAGGGCCTTTAACAGACCCAGGCAGTTACAGTTCCTTAAGTCAGACCAGGTTCATGTGCAAAGTCATGGAAAGACTTATCATGGACCTAATCAACCAAGACATATGGAACTTCCAAACACTGAACCTATCTCAGTTTGGATTCATCAGTTGCAGGTCATACCTACTCAGCCTGGTGGACTTTTTTGAAAAAGGACACCAAAGCAATATATGAAGGCAAAACAGTAAATACCCCTTACCTTGACCTGGCCAAAGCTTTTGACACAATTCCACACTCAGGCATAGTAGAAAAGCTAAATAAACTGGGTATAAACCCCTATGTCATCTGCTGTATTGCCAGCTGGCTGGAAATAAAAATAGGGGAAGTTAACTTCACAAAGACACTAGTCACCAGTGGAATCCCCAAGGGTTCTGGGCTGAGACCTCTTCTTTTTGGTATCTAGTTTTCTGATGTAAAAGCCATTACCAAAGGGCTCTGCCTAAGTTTTCAGATGACTACAAGCAAGTAGCTAACTTTAGACAGAAATTTGCTACATAAGGAAATTATAAGATCCTTAAATGCCACAGATGATGAAGGCCATATCATTCATGCCTACATGGAAACTGACATGGGGTAGGATCCATAAATGGACATGAAGGTGGAAATGAAGAGGAGTATAAGCAGGGGACTGCCACATGGGTATTCCAGTATGGTAAAATAAGAAATGTCTCTACTGAGACCATTGATTAAAGTGACTATTAGTCTGAGGAAGGTGGATAGGGCACTGGTTAGTACAGTTTGCTTTTGTCATTGCTGATAGATATGCTCACATTGTTAGTCATGTGTGAGAAGTTACGTTACAGTTATATCTGGATAGCTAACCATAAAATGTCAATGAGTTTGAAAAGCACAGGTAGATAACACAGAATATGTGTTGTCTTCCAAAAGTGCAGTGGAGATATCATAAGTTGTATCCATATATATTTAGTCAGTTAAGTGTACGCCAGTGGGTCCTGTACTGTGTAGCACTAATGCTTATACCAGAAATGGAATGCTGATTTGTGCAGACAGGCAGAGCAGTGGATGACCATTGACCTGAGATGAGCATACCTACATCTGTACCTGTATAGGGAACTGTATCTTGCTGGTGTTGTAACACATATATACATATTTTGCACTAATCCTATCATGTAACAAAAGGTAGATAATTGTAACAACACCTTCTGTTTACAATACTGTACAAACAAGATTGGAATAACATGCATCTAGCAAAGTACTGGTCACACCCGTATCCCAAGATATTCCTCTGCCATTGGATTCCATTTTGGTACAATATATAACACAGCATGCTGCATGAGTAGGTAAGGGACCACAGCAGCAGATCAGAATATGGGCTATTGGAGCATATAATTAGAATTGAGTACTTAAGTACCAACAACCACTGGCAGTGAGTACCTTGTGTACCTGTACCACTAGCAGTGAACATCCTGTGTACCCACATCACTGGTGGTGGGTAATCTGTGTATTCATACCAGTTGTGGTGAGCACCCTGTGTACCCACACCACTAGCAGTTAGCACCCTGTGTACCCATATCACTGGCAATGAGCACCCTGTGTCCCCATACCTCTAGCAGTAAGAACCCTATGTACCAACAACCACTGTCAGTGAGTGCCCTGTGTACCCATACCACTAACAGTGAACATCCTGTGTACCCATTCCACTAACAGTGAGCACCCAATGTACCATAAACCACTGTCAGTGAGTACCCTGTTTTCCCATACCACTAGCAGTGAGCATCCTATGTACCCATTCCACTAACAGTGAGCACCCAATGTACCAACAACCACTGTCAGCGAGTACCCTTGGTACCCATACCACTGGTGGTGAGCACCCTGTGTACCCATACCACTAGACGTGAGCACCCTTAACCACTGGCAGTGAGCACCCTGTGCAACTGTACCACAGTGGCAGTACCACGTGTACCCACACCACTAATAGTTAGCACCCTGTGTACCCATACCACATGCAGTGAGCATCCTGTGTACCTGCACTACTGGCAGTGAAGACCTAGTGTAGCTACTAGAAATGTGTACAGCATCCACTGATAGTGCATATATCTCTGAATGGTCTTAAAATATAGACATTACTGTTACATCCAGTTTTCTCTTTCATGGCCATATCATTCATGGGTACAAAGTCAGTGATTAGACAACATTTCCAGTGGGGAGTCTGTCAAAGGGAGGGCAACATCTTGGCTGCATCTGCATTTTTAGATACAGAATAACTGTTTTATGCAGCTATTACATACAATATAGGACATAATTATGTCATACAATCTCAGGACATTTGCAATGTCAGGACACAACTGCCCAAAGAGGGACTGTCCTTCGCAAAGTGGGACAGGTGGAAACCCTAACTCAGAGATGATGCAGGCAATATATTAGGGTTACATATTAACTGCTGCGGTATTTAAATTGGCCCTGAAATGCAATGCCAAATGAAACCAACAGGAAGTGACTACGCTGAATTTTGGTATGGCACTCTAGTTATAGTATAACTTCTAACTCCAAGTTCACTCCTGAAATGTAGGCCATATTTACAATATATTGATTTTAAAATTACAGAAACTTTTTTGAGACACGTGGCATGTTAGTTTGTCACTAATATCCTAATTTGGGTGAAAATAAAAGAAAGAAGAGTATTACTAAAAAGAAACATAAATCCAAGAGGTGCACCAGGGTTAATTGCATGGATTGTTTGTAAGGCCTGGTTATGCATATAAATGTAGCAAAACAGAATACATCACATGACTCATTTAAAGCATTGCTGGAATTAATCATTGCTAAACAAGAGAAAGTGAAGGGAAAACTAGATAGCATTGTCTCAGACTCTGCAAGTAGACCATTTGCAATTGCAATATGAAAATAAATTATTAGAATACTAACTGCTCATCCTTCATCAAAGCTGGAAATGGTTCAGCAATGTCAAACTAACACAAGACATAACCAGGGAACCAGGGTACCAGGGAAAAGACAAGCCCAAGACTGCAGCCATTATGTTCACTACCTGGTCTTATTGAATAGTCTGCTAACCTAGAAAGAGCAGTTGGGTCTTTGCACCAAGAAAAGCAGGAGGAAAAAATTCTCAAGGCATATACTGGTCAGGACTGAAATACTCACTCTGAAAGGCTATCTGGTGATCTGGTATCAAATGCAATGTCTGTTAAAAATGATTATCCAGCAGAAAACAGAAAGTGGTGTGCCCAGTACCAAGGAATGGTTTTAGAGTGTAAACTGAGAATAGTCCATCCATGTTTACTTGCTTTTCTCAGCATAATTGAAACTCTGGCTCCTGTCAGATATTAAAATGTCTGTGGCCCTCCAAGAAGCATTATCCTTGATATATGGGTGAGCCATATAAAGTATAAAGGGCCAAAACATTCAAAATACAGAGGCAGCAGATGGTAAGGTGGGAGCCTGTCAAGATGAAATGAGAAGGAAACAGAATGGTCAGACACTGTTTTCAACACTTAGTGATCAGGCATAAAGAATACTAGATGACACATAGTTTGGTATTTGAAAGTGCACCAATGTAAAGCTGACCTTCTTTGTTGTTTCTATGATGTAGTAACCTGGTTATGAAAAAGAAAGGGGCTACCCTAATTAAAGGCATCATAATATATAATGTAGTTTTCTATGACCATTGTTAAGTAAAAACATGTACTCTTGCAATGGTTTCAATTTTGGAATTATGTAATCAAAAAATGATCAAGGGACATGAAAACATTTCAAACCCACAATATGAAGGTAACTTTTGAGAGAAAAAAATAATAATAATGATGAATCCCTTTGGATTTTACCATGAAACTAATAACATAAAATGTTTTTCTTTCATTTTATTTCATTTATACATCATAGAAACAACAAAGAAGACCAGCTTTACACTGGTGCACTTTCAAATACCAAACTATGTGTCATCTAGTATTCTTTATGCCTGGTCATTAAGTGTTGAAAATAGTGTCCGACCATTCTGTTTCCTTCTCATTTCATCTTGACAGGCTCCCACCTTACTCCCGCCACGAGTTTAAATCTCAAAATGAACATGCTCGAAGCACTCCTCAGTATGGAGAACATCGACATCCGTGCAGTAACTGAAACCTGGTTCAAGGCTCCAGAGAGCACCCCAGCACTACCAGGCTACAACTCATACCACACATGTCGGCCACAGAAGATGGACCGAAACACAAAAGTAGGAGGTGTATCCATATTCATCATGGATACCTACACCTCCAGGTTAGTGGCGCAGCATGATACGTCTGACATCATCCAAGTGCAACTCACATCGGGCAAATCTGCAATGCAAATTGTGGCCTGCTACACATCACCCTCCATGACCCAGGACCACCACTACACCTTTCTGGAGACACTGGAAAACATGAAGGTCCTACCGAACACCCTGATACTGGGCGATTTCAATTACCCTACCATTAACTGGGAAAACTACTCGAGTGCAAACTCCCAGGCCCAGCACTTTCTGGATTTCAACTAAAATGCCATGGATCAGCTGGTAAACTCCCCTACCAGAGGTGAAAACATATTGGACCTGGTCATCACCAACATGGTCTACAGGTGTTCCACATCGGAGGTCAACCCGTCACTGGTTAGATCAGACCATAAACTAATCACTCTGGATGTCCACACCCTATCACCATCCCCAACTAAGGAAACCACAGTAAAATCTTTTCTAAAGCAAACTTCACCTTACTTAAGACAGAGACGGTAAGTTTCACAGCCCCCACGCTAAAGGATAACGCTGAACAAGATGCAGAAACCTTTACAAATGCACTCTATGAGCACCTACAAGGATGCATGGATCGTGCCATCCCTAGCAAAACTAAGACTCACTCCTCTAAGAGAAGGAAACTAGTCTGGTGGATCCCTGTCATAAACAGGCTATACAATAGAAGGAGGAAACTAGTTCAGAAAAAAAGCAAATCCCAAGAAGGAAAGACATCCCTGATCAGTATCAGTAAGAAATTTAAGGTCCCTCATAAAATCTTCCAAGGCTAACTTCAAAAGAAAAAATAGCCAAGGATTCAAAAGATAACCACAAAGCCTTCTTTAGCTATGTTAAGAATCTAAGTGGCAACTTGCAGATATGCACTGAACTAGTGCAAAATAGCACAAAATATACTCAACCTACTGATATTGCCAACATCTTGGCAGATAGATTCAGTGCAAACTTCACCCCCCTCTTACCCCCAAAAGGGCCCACAACAATACCGGAAAAGTGTAGTGTCCCAGAAATCACAGACGCACAGGTGAAAATAGTCCTTTCAAAAGCCAAAAACAGCATCAATGGAGCCAGATGGTGTCCCAGGCTGCATCTTGCATGAACTACAGAACAAACTAACCCCCCACCTAAACACGCTGTTCAACCTCAGCCTCTCCACAGTCTATGTGCCCAGGGAATGGTGCACAGCAACTGTTATTCCTCTCCACAAAGGAGGGGCCACAACTGACCCTGGTAACTATTGCCCTGTAAGCCTGACTAGCCTGGTCTGCAAGGCTATGGAGCGCATCATCATGGAACTCATTAACAAAGACATTGGGAACCTCCAAACACTTGAGCCAACCCAGTTTGGCTTTGTTAAGGGCAGATCATGCCTACTAAACCTGGTTGACTTCTTCAAGACAGTCACCAAGGCCATAGACAAGCAAAAGGTGGTTCACACAGCCAACCTTGACCTCACCAAGGCTTTGGACACCATTCCCCACTCACGTATTACAGAAAAACTCACCGGCCTGAACATAAACCCCTACGTCACAAGATGGGTTGCCAACTGGCTTACAGGCAGAACTCACACTGTAAGAATAGCGGGCTCTAGGTCCGACTCTAAACCAGTCACAAGTGGTGTCCTGCAATTCTCAGTCATGGGATGCCTACTGTTCAGCATATACTTCTCAGAAGTACAGGCAAACACAGGAGGACTATGGCTAACCAAGTTCACCAATGACTGCAAACTGGGAGCCATAATTGTCTCTCTGGCTGACACGGACATCCTCCAAAAGGGCCTTACTGAGAAGGACACCTGGTGTCAAAGTCATGGCCTCAAGCTAAATGCCAAAAAATGCATAGTCATCCCATTTGGGAAAAACAAAACACCCACGAATTACCACATAGGTGGCAGCCCCCTTAATACAGAAGAGATAATAAGAGATCTGGTGACCCAGGTAGATAGTAAACAATCATATTGCCAAAGAAGTTATGAAATCCTTCTATGTGGCCCATCTAATTACTAAAGGGTTCACATCTAGAAATAGAGGTTATAGTGCCCCTCTACTCATCACTCATCAGACCCATCATAGAGTACAATGCCCCATTTGGGATGTACCTCACAAGACACTTCCAACAGCTGGAAACCTCACCAAGAGGATTACTGGCCTCAGACATATGTCCTATGCAGCCCGACTGAAAAAACTCCGGCTGTACTCAGTGGCATATCGCTTACTCAGAGGTGATCTCTGCCTGACTTACAAAGCCATGTCCAACTCAGAACTGATGGACATGCTCCATCTAAAGAAATCCAAGTCACTGTGAGCCATGTGCTCTAGTGAGCTAAACCTCACCACAACAATAAATATAACATGCTGGAGGGATAAATTCCTGTCACAGAGACTCCCCATGCTTTGGAACAAAATTCCAAACTACATTAGGTAGAGCCCCTCAATAACACTATTCAAGAGAAACCTTGACGAGTGGATGGGTAACAGAAAATACACCCCTAGGATCACTTCATTGGCTCTGCTTGACAGAGGATCAGTTAATTAATCAATGGGGTGGCAAAAGCCAACGCACTCTGGCTAGGCTTATAAATGCCCTCAGGCTGATAGCCTAGTACCTACCTATGAACCTATATACTTTTACTGGGAAGCACCACACATAGCCACTTAAGTATGTGCAGGATTGATTGGGGGAAGTGTGCAGTAAGGAGAAGAGAAGGGACACGAGAAGAATAGATAGGTGCACTTTTCTTTCTGGGATACAATACAGTGTTTTAAAATGAGATTTTTTTTTTTAAAGTGGACTGACTTAATATTTTTTTGTTTAACTATTCAGTAAATAAAAATATCTGTGTTCCATGCAAGGGAGACTCTCACATCCTTCCCATTGAAAGCAAAACTAAGCTAAGCTAAGCTTCTGTGATGCACTATGCAGTTGGTTATATTTATGCAGGAGAGACCCTATTCCAACCACACCCGCAGTTTAAGCCACACTATTCTAATATCATATAATAATGGGATAGATTATATTATTTTCTATTTTCAGTAATTGCATTGTTAAATTTAACTTGAGAAAATGATTTGCTTTTGTTTTTCTACGTTAATTCTATAAATATGCCATACTGACATTGCTTTCCTTTCAGTTGTGCAGAGTGGAATACAAATGGTAACAGTTTTCTAGCTCAAAATAGTATTTAAATCTGCAAAGCATGCTAGCTAATGTAAGTCTGCCAAGAGTATGTATTTCAGATAGACATCAGAATTAAGATTTGCAAGGAAATGGTATGGGACTTAAAGCTTATTTTATCAAGTGCATCTGCCACATTTCATCTTTCTAGCAAGCACATAGTCTATGTGTACGAACAACTTTGAAACTGGGACAAAACAAGTCTGTGTGATAAAGGGATATAACAAATAATGAGAAAACTTCTCTGTGTGGAAGATCTAAGATACCATAGAGTTCAGGCATCTAATAAAACCCATACTGTGAATATTGCAGTGGTGCAGCGGTAGCGTTGTTGCCTCACAGCAAGAGGTTCTCTTGTTCGATTGTCGGCTGGAGTACGGGGAGTGCCCTCTGTGTGTAGTCTGCATGTCCTCCCCGCAGTTGGGTGGGTGTTCGAATGACATGTGTAATGGGTGTGCCTTCGTTGAAGGTTGAACATCAAGCTGGCACCGCGGCATTTGTGAAAAATATACTGCCAATCATTAGCGGACCGAAGTTCCGCTGTGGCGAGCCCTAACCGGGAAAAGCCGAAAGACACAACAACTACTGTGAATATCCAAACTAATAACCGGTCGTAGAAATACTTTCTTTAAAACTTTCTAAAGTATAAATCCACTAATGAAAGTAGGGAAGCACTACTTCTTCGAATCTTCTTTATTAAAAACATACAAATAAGTGGTCCATACAGAAGCTGAAAAAATAAAATAAAGTGTACAAATTCAGCATTCAATTTATATACATGTTTAATAGCAAGGGAGTGGCTTACTAGGTTAGCTGTGTTGTAACAAAGAAATTAGCATGTTTAATCACTAAATACCCCTTCCTCCATAAACCAATGTTCTATTTGACACAGTGCTGCTCTACTTTAAGCTCTGAGAATCCCAGAAACTTAAACTAAAAAGTTATACATTAATAATTGCTAAAACTTCCTGAAAGCACTTCATTTTAATGCCAAAAAAGAAAAAGTTAACACAAGTCTTCAGAATTCCATGGGAATCTTTTCTACTAACATTCAGAAACATTGCCTAATCAGAGAATCTGCTGTGCTGACAAAGGACTGTCTGCAATCAGAGACAAATTGTATAAGACACTGGAAAGTATTGGCCTAAATCATTGTTAGTTGCAAAAAAAAAAAGAAAGCAATTTAGCAAGAAGTTTAAAGTACATTCTTATAGAATTTGGAGGTACATAAATAAAAATTGGACTAGTTAGCCATGAAAGGCATATTTTCCCACTTTATGTCTAATAAACTAGCGAGAAACAAGTAATGCAAAGGCAGCACAGAACTGCTACATAAACCAATCACTCTTAACAGCACTGAGCTGTATTTTCAGCTACTCTGCTTGCAACTTAATAGCATAACCCATCTGCTTAAGTGCACGTCACTTCCCTTTACAGCACAGTAAAGTATCCTGAAGAATGGGCTTGCGTCCAACATATCAAAAACTCACTGACGGCTGAGCTACAGTTTCTCCTATCACACAAAGAATAACAGTAAGTATTTCTGCATAAAGTAAATATGAAGTTAAACTAAGAGGTTCAAGCAGGAGCTAGTAAATTAATATCATTATAGTTAATTGGCAAAAAGTCTGAAGTTTTCCAAACTATATCCCAAACGCCAGGGTTTTACATATTGATTATTTTAATATGCTGCTATATTTTGAGATACACTGCAATTGTATTACTTACTGGCTGAACTGATGCTCTCTTGATAGTCACATAATAGAAAAGTTATTTGAAATGTTCAGATTCCAGATTGTAATTGCCTGTGTAAAGTCCATGGTGTTGTGAAGTAAGTAACTAAGTAATCCCTGTAGAGTGCCACGTTGTTCTTCAGTGAGAATCTCTTTAAAATTCCTTAAGTACTGTAACCATTTTGCTGTTGTAGAACCAGATTTATATGTTATTTCAGAGGCATGGAAAACCAAAGTGAGCAGGTTACAAGCCTTAAAGGAATAAATCCAGGTTGAATACAGTGTTGAAAAATTGTCTTCATATGTATGTTTTGGACTATCCGCATGGAGGTTTGCTGACTGTTAAATGTTACTGTTATTCCAAAGTGAATGGCTGCAGCTATACCGAATAAACATTTATCTGACACTGCCCAATTAAGCATACACTCAGTTTTATGCAATTGTCTAGGAAGTCATTTCTCACCACAGCAGGTATATTGTTTAGGAGGTACAGACTAGTGGGGTTTTCCACTACTTCACTGGTTCTAAAACTTGTTTTAAATATGTAGAGTTTATTACATTAAACTTAAATTATGTTTTAGGCTATACACTTTTAGGACACATAATTGCTGTTTAGCTTGTCTTTTGTAGAAGGAGATAAGTAGTGTGGGAGGTGAAGTACTCTAAGAACATGTACTACATACCAAAATATAACAAGAGCTTGAGGGGGTTGAATTACCATAAGTACATGTAGCACCTTCAAAAACTTAACAGAGCTGCCTAAGTCAGACTGCTGTTTTGTATTCCAACTGGAAGATACAATTCCCTGCCATGATTAAAAAAGAGTTACAAATTCTACATTAGTAGCATAAAAATATTATAGAATACTTTGAGATCTGTCTTTCTTAAAAGCCAAAACCTTTCATCCCTGCATGGCAGAAGTCCTTAACTCTTTCAACTGCATTATTAATTTCAACATTTCCAATTGCTGTACGTTAGAGAAATTGGAATTTCCCCATGTGAAGACCTTCTTCAAATGGAGTGGACTTTTGCAGTTAAGTTCTGTCAGAACAGTGTCCATTTAAACCAATGTATTCTTCAGAGGTGCAGTCGAGGTCCATCATTCATAAATGCTTTCGACAAACCCTGACCATCCCATTCAGTAGTTAACTTTGGAATAATCTGCATCCATATTGCAGGTTTCTCATGTCCTTCCCTTAAATATATTCCTTTCCTGACTGCACCATTTATACATTTTTCTGAATCGTGGTTTCTTTTTGCTTTTAGAATCATGCCTTGTTTGTTTGGCTCAGAGTATTGTTAATATCCAAGCCATGCCATATGCAGTGACAACTGTATGATTCAGAGAAAGCAAAATATGAGAGAAATTTGATTGTAAGATGTGCACATCTATAAGAGTTGTTGATTGTAACAGATTGAAACTCATATGCATGGTTCTGCATATATAAAAAGAGTGATGGGATCTATAGATACCTTTGTTCTTTCTGATGTATGAATACAGGTGGAGGGGTGGCAGTAATGTTTATAGACCTGAAATGTAGCTGTCATACTATAAATGTTGATTTGAAGGCTCTAGTTAAAGCTGTGCAGGCCATTGGATCAAAAATATTGTTAAAATATGCAGGTAAATTAGGGTGTGAAGTAAATCCTAGACCACTTATTAAAAAAAAATCATGGTGTAGTAGACCACCAATGGCAAAATATGGTGGAAAAGTTCATTGCACTTGCCACAAATACCATCTACTGTTGGGCAATATTTCTGTGGTGCAGACATAAAACAAAGGATACAAGATGTCCAGGGGAAATTATGCTGGAAATGCACAGCAGAAATGCACAGCATGGGTTTAATGTCACAACGTGTTGTATGGTAAATTTGGGCTTCAAAAATAATAAAGACTCTACACAAGAGGACAGGTAGTATAATTTAACTATAGCAGTTATTGGCAATAATGTTAGTGACACCTTGCAAACATAATATATAGCGCCCAAAAAATGAAAGCATTCCAGGCATATTCTACCACAAGCAAAATCATTAATAACATAGTACTGTAGGCAGTTTTCCTCATTCGGAATCTGTTCTAAATGGCATGGATAATATAATCAGTGTATGATGGTGTCCACATATCATGGACAAAGCAATGAGCATCTGCTACTAGTTCTGCAAACTTTAAAACAAATGTCTCACAAAACTCATGGTAGAAAGACTAAATAGTCATAACAAAACATGCCCCAGCACATAACTGTGTTAATTTATCATATATCAACACATCTCAATATGTGTCACACCATGCAAACACGATATGGCACACAATGGTTTCACA
Source organism: Protopterus annectens (assembly GCF_019279795.1). Lineage (NCBI taxonomy): Eukaryota > Metazoa > Chordata > Ceratodontiformes > Protopteridae > Protopterus > Protopterus annectens. Next base: position 250,082,518 of record NC_056729.1, on the reverse strand, counting down.
GGAAATGCGCAAAAATGTGTCAAGATACAGACTATTGTATAAGTCTTTATTAAGCCATGTTACATAATGCAGTATCAAAAATAGAAGGCATGCTAAACAGGTAAAGGAATAACTGTTATACAGAATGTGGTATATCAGTTTCAAAATGGTATGATAACAACTGCTTAACATATATGAATGACAAGTGTACACTCACAAACCTGTGAGAAGATGAAAGACATATGATACACACATGGTGGGTGATGTCACATAACATCCGTCCAGCTATCATGGCATAGACTAGGACACCTTCAGATTGGGTAACATCAGACACTGAAGGGATGTTTAGTACAAGACATTAAGACTCCACGTTTATGCAAATCACAGTGCATCCAAAATGTGTTGCAGAACAGTAGCACAAATGACCCACTGCACAGCAACACTCTCTCCTCATCACTGTGAATTATAGACCAATGCATCAAGGTATGCTAGACAATGTAAAAAGGTCAGTCATCAATAGATGGGTACAGATGGGATGCTCTGTCTTCCTTATTACTGTTTTGTAAGCCAAGAGGCTCATCATTTTGATACAGAGGTGCTTGTTATCAGTGCATTTTTACTCAGCATATTCCCTGACACATGCCCCATTTAGTATCAATTTAAGCATCTTATGCCACCCCTTCCATAATATTCTATGTCATAGGTAGATCTTTTGCAGCCAGCTAAGTGATACTGCAGAAAACTTGGATGTATACTGTGCAAACCATCACACCCTTTTCATCTGTTGCACACTGAGAAACTATTCCTGGAGAAGAATGTAAAAATCTCAGCAAACCACTCCTCAGTGGGTCAGTATATAGCTGAGCTATCAACAGCACATGCTATATTGTAAACAGGAACTCACTAGGTATTACCAGAGCACTATAGTCACTATAGGGAGGGGATTACAGTTGTGTCTGTGCCATATATCAGTCCACATTGTCTTCTGCACAACTAAATAAACCTTGACAGAGGAAAGTGACAAACCGTTAACTGTTGCCTCAGGGAGTTCAAGCTGGAAGGCCATCATAGTCATCTATTGAAAGTTCATTATAAAATTGCTTGGACTTAGGCTGAACTCTAAATCTTCTGCCAACAGCTGTAATGCACAAAACAGTATCAGGTGTCCTTCCTCCATTCACTATTTCATGAATGAATTGCCAGTATTAGTCTGCAATTGCATGTTTTTTCTAGATATGTTTCTATGTTTTAAAGTTATAGGTGGCTTACTAGCATGGTGTAAGTGTTCCATCATGGCATAGTGTTTTTGGAAATCTCCACAGTCAAGAAAGACATTATGTATGAGCTTATAGCCTCTATGATGTTTACATTCAGAATGCCTTCTAGAAGGAATGTACATCACATGACATGCAACTCTCTGTAACTAGACATTAAAATGTTTAACATATAGCCTATGTAAACTACAGTTACCCTTTTTTCTTCTTATAAATCCTAGACACACATACACACACACACACACACACACACACACACACACACACACACACAAAATTTTAGTATGTTATACATCCACTCTATAAATGCCTAATGCTGCTGTTATGGCTTGATTTACTAACTGCAAAAGTGTGTTCCTTAAAGCTTCCTGTCTCATTAGTATGCAGTATTAGTGATTGACACCCTCCCCTATATGTCTCAGAGTTTTGCAATGAGATGCTTTGTGTGTTTCATATTTGCCTGTACAGCTGTCCTGCAGTGTGATTCTTTCCACCTTCTGACATTGTATCTTCTTGGGAGCTACTCATTATATTGTCAAGCTGTAATGATTAATGTCTTTTGTGTAGTCTGTGTCCTACTATAATGCGTGAGCTTAACATGCTTTTGCACAGCTCATGTTCTTTGGGTTCTTTATTATATTTTGTAATTACCCTCTGCTGATCACATTTCACTCTGTCATGAAGTGAAACTTCAGTTTACATTTACATCCACATGCCCTACACCCTTATAGCCATATTTCTGTCATGGCCTTCCTACTCAAAAACAGGACATGCAAAATCAAGATCAGTAGATCAGTCAATGAAAAATGTGGCCATGCAAAACTAGTATGCATTATGTACAACATTGCTTCTAGTCTTACTGTTGATTTTTGCTCACATTTTTAGCTCTTTCTGTTTGTGTGCTAAGGTCATTTGCTGCATTTGACTACCTTTGATTAGTTTTGCACCTAAACAGATCCCTTGTCTACAGCCTTTGTTGTTCACTTTATAATGTACCACATTTGCTCCTTGATATAGTGGTCACCCTACCTCTGAATAAGGTTTTTCTTAAAATTGATTCACAGAGTTAGTAAGTCATCTACTTTCAATCATCTCCTTGTTTTTAAAGTTGGTACTAAATATGCTACCCAGGTTTTTCTATCTGTCTCCCCTTCCAAATCCACTTAAATCACTGGTCACTTCCATTACCCAGTTTTCACAGTACTACCAGGTCTCCATCCACCATCTCTTATCTCCTTAACTTTATTAATTTGCACAATATTTTGTAACTGTTTTTCCCAGCAGCGAGAATCCACCCCAATAAAATGAACTACAGTATCTGATAAATTGTTCCATATTTGTGAAAATGTATATTTGCATTAATTTCAGTTTTTTGAAGATGGCACTTCCCTATTGAGCTATATAACATCATGCTAGACAAGTTATTAATCTGTATCCTTTTGGCTATAGATGTGAGAGGAATGTAATATTGAGTGCTGGCTGCTCTGTCAACTTTATTTTCATGTACAGGAAACAAGACCACATGACACAACTACAAGAGGTTAATGGAAATAATACCACCGTGTTTTCAGAAGCAAAGATTGTACCCATCCTTTCAGGAAAATAGTTACACGTAGCATAAAGTACATTGAATTCATGGACATCTGGTGTGTGATAAATAAAATAGTATGCACTATAGTTTTGAGGCATTAATTTCATGAAGGCATGTTGCTAATCCTACAGAGCAAGATGTTTCATGAACCATGCAAGCCATATCCCCCATATTGTTTTTATCATTTTTTTAATATCAGACTGACTTTTCACCTTGACTTTGATGGGCTGCATCAATTGCCTAAGTTTCTTCTGAACAGGTGTTTAGGTATTTTGTTTATTTCTTAGGAATTAAAAATCTTGACTAGTACTTTCTGAGGTAAACACTATGATGTCTTTTTAGTTGATCTGTGTTAGTATATCATTGAGGTTTATGTTAGGGTTCATCAGTTTTATAGGTTTATAGATACATAGGTGTTTACTAGGCTAACAACCACAAGGGCCTTTTAAAGCCTAGCCATGCATCCCAAATCTCTGACAAGTTCTGATACCCTTGATAAGTGTTAAGCATGGGCCTTGGAGATAAACCATTTACACGTTACCTGTGTCCATTAGAGACAGAGGTGTCAAACCAGAGATTAATATCCGGTTTCCCATTCAATTGTCCAAGTTGCACTTCAACTGGGTTAGGGAGGAACTCTGCTTCACGTGGATGGGGAGGCTGTTCCATAGACACAGTAGTCTCTGGGATACATACCTGTCTCTCCAGCATGTCCTGTTTATATCACAGGCAAGGTTTAAGTCTTTAGAACAGGTAATGCTGGTGCTGTTTGTTTTGTGGATATACAGGAGGTCCATCAGAGTGGGGTCTGACAATAACCTATATGGCAGGCATAGATCTCCCCTCAAAAGCCTATAGGAGACAGAATTCAGGGATAGGGCCTTGAGGCAGTCTGCATAGGATATTTTATTTACGCCCTGTATTCTTTTAGTGAGGAACCTCTGTGAACATCCCAGTTGTTGGATATGCCTGGTTATGTACACACCAAAGGGGGCATAGTACTCAATGATAGTTCTGATGAATACTGAATACAGTGGAACAATGGCTTCCTTGGACTTAGATGCCATACCTTTGTTTGTAAGTTGCGCAACATAGAATGATTTCCTCACACTGTAGACAGGTGATGGTCAAAGGCTAGATTACTATATATGTGTGTCCCTAAATCCCTGACTACTGGGTCAGCTCTAAGGGGTGTGTTGTCAATATGATAGTTACCAGGGATGGATGACTTCCCAAAGGATACTATTATGCATTTCTTGGTATTTAGTTTTAGTCCATGGTTTAGTTACATGTTTTTACTTCATTTTAGAATCAGACTCATGTTGCTAGTAATGCCAGTTTATAATGGTTAGTTGCAGTTAATGTTATCTTTAGTTTTATGGCTGAATTGTGTTTCTAGGCTATAGGTGAGTGGTATTACATGAATTATATTTCATATTTATAAATCATATGAAGGTTAAAAGTATGAAATGATTGTAAATTTATTATTTTCTAAAACAAGTTCCTATAAATGACCTCTGTAAATATTGTTAGTAATTTATTTATTCAAACCTATATGTATATATTTAATTATTTATTATGTGAACATGTATTTATATTGTTTATTACACATTTACATCATATTATATATTACAAACAAAAACAGAAGAGGGTGTAATTAATTTAATCTGTGCATTAATTTGCCTTGTATGGAAAAGAAAGGAAAGAAATTTCTGAAAAGCAGAACGCAAAGCATTTAGAAAAGTATGTTTTTCAAAGATTTTTGTTTACATACACTTCCTGTTCTTTGTGGCATGACCATACAAGGAAGAGATGCATTTACGGAGTACTTGTGTCATAATTGCTCCAATTCACAGATTTAATTAATTATTAATTACAATAATTATGTAGTAAATTGTTTAAACCAAGAATATAAAAAAGAGAGGGACTGTGTATTTATTATTCTGATGAAGTCTGCTTGCAGCAGACGATAGCGCTGAATCTACTGAATTTTACTTTTTGTTTATTAAAGAAGATTGTGGTCTGAACACGCGGAGTTTTACTTTTATGGTTTATTGGATTTTTATATATTTTTGAGTGTTGTTTCATACCTTCCGTGTGAGACGTGACCAAATCTTCTGTACGGAAATTACACAGTTCCTGGGACTTATAATTTTTAACCGTTTTAAGAGTTTTGGTGCCTGAAAAATAGAACAAACTTTGAACGATTCTACCATGGTAGGTCTGGACATTCCGTTCAATCAAAGTGGAAATATTTTGGATACTCAAAGGGAAGTTTCCCGTTTGAGAGAAGAGATCTCAACATTGCGAGGAGATCTCACTAAATTGATAGAACTTTTTTCGCAAGAGGAACCGGCAACTGGGAGAAGGAAGAACATAGGCACCGTTGGTCATCAAGTAGCGCAGCCTTTAACGTCATCTCCACGCTCTGAGGTTCGGAGTTATGGTGGTAAGAAGACCGGGGCAGGACCAGAAGCGCGAAATCATGGGCAATTATTTGAAGGGGAGCCTAGCGGAGCACACATCCAGGTTGACATCGTGGAAGATAACCAAGTGGAAGGAAACAGAGCCGGTGGTGGCGATAAAACCAAACAACCACAAAAAGGTACTGTTTCAGTTAGCTCGCATACTTCTTCTAATGCGGCAGTAAATACTATCAAAACGCGCCGGATGCTTAATGGCGGACATAGTAAAGACAATTATAAGAACATTTTAGATAAAGTATTTTCCTTTGACGGAACAATAAATGCCAATGTTCATAACGGCGACATTAATGAATGTCCAGACAATAAAGAGAATGAACGGGAAATGACTTTAAGAGATAAATTGTTTTATTTTGAAAAAATACTTCATAAATATAAATGTTTACAAATTGATAATAATTATTTGCATAAATGTTTGACGTATAAAATAGTCCCACAGGGACTCAGATTTTATAAATACCCCTTTGGGATTCACTATACTGAGAATGTGATAAATGATATGCAAACTTTTTTTGACGATTGTGGTTTTGCATTGATGTCTAAATTGATAAAATATAATGAAGTAAAGCTTAAAAAATTATTTGATGAAGTGAATGAATGTCAGAGTGGTATTGTTAGGGACTTGTTGTTTGAAGATTATGAAAATTTATATATGAAAATTTTAAAAAGAGTGGAAGAAAAAATAGAGAAAGTGTATTTAAGAAAACAAGGAAAATTGACCAGAGATAGAGAACAATATAAAAAAGGTATTAGTTACCCACTCCCCTTTCAGAAAAATAAGACTAATCAAAAAGAAAAAAATAGACATAAGGTAACAAATGGTCATCACAAAGAAGTAGGAAGAAACAGGAGGGTAGAAATCCAGGAAAGGTTTGAAACAAGAAATAGTCACCTGGATGAATTAGATACATTTCATGAGGACATTGAAGCTTTTTTAGGACCACGAAGGTCGGAAAGGCTAGCAAACAAGCAACGAAACCCCTCGGATCCAGGTCCACAGGGTTTTATAGAAGAGAGGGAAGGGGGAGAACAAGTATGGAGAACCAGAGGGAGGAGATAGAAGGAATACATATTGAAGAAAATGGTATAACACAGATATACAAAGGATTCAAAATTCACAATTATACAAATTTGAAAGTGGAAAAACTACACTTTGATTTATTTTCAAAGGGGTTTAAATTTGTTAAAACAACATGTGGAGATCTAGCCAATATTTTATTGGAGTTAAAAATATTTTTAAGAAAACTCAACTTGAAATTAATGTGTAAACAGAAACAACCTGGGAATATATTACAAAACGATCCCTCAGGTTGTGGTCAAGGTCCTAGTAGAAGTAGTATTTATAATCCCCCATTACACCCTTTGATAGGGACTTTTGAGGCTATAGTAACCAACGACATTTAAGATACTTATGAAATATCTAAAAGGTTGCATAAAAACACGAATTTAAATGAAAAAGAAACAACATTGATGAGAAATTTAATAAAGGATACAAATTTGAGGTTTATGCAACCTGACAAAGGTGGTGGAATGGTCATTTTTAGTCAAGAAGTTTACAACAATATTCTAACAGAATTATTAATGGATGAAAAGACCTACACCACAGTATCGTATAACGAGATTCAAATTGCCTACGGCAGAATTGACAGTTGGTTGGAAGAATATCTGATTGATACTAGAATTGGGAAGGAAACATACAACTTTTTAAAGCAGACATATCCTCATATACCACATATCTTTGCAATACCTAAGATACACAAGAATATTTTCAAACCTCCCTTTCGTCCTATAGTGTCAGCAAAAAGATCAAAAACTCAACCACTAGCAGTTTATATTGATTACCATTTGAAAGGAATTGTGAAAAATCAAACACACTTGGTACAAGATTCATGGGATTTTTTAGGTAAAATTACTAACAACCTTTGGTCAGAAACAATAAAATTGGTGACAATAGATGTGAAAGATTTATTTACTTGCATTCCTAGAAATGAAGGGTTTGAATATTTTGAGAACAGTGTGTATAAATACTACAATACAACAGATGACAATAGAAAATTATTAATAGAGTTGACAGAAATGGTCCTCGATAATAATTTCATAACGTTTCAAGGAGAATACTATAAACAAGTCACTGGAGTAGCTATGGGGGCCGCATGTGCCCCCATATATGCCAATATGGTACTTCTCGGATGGGAGGAAGAAAGCATTTTTCAAAGCCCATACATGAAAAATATAAAAATTTATCTGAGATTTTTAGATGATATCTTTTTATTATGGGAAGAAGATACCCCTGATGACTTAAAAGACTTTATGTCTTATATAAATCAAACCACTTCTTTCTTATCCTTCACCCATGAGATTGAACAGCAAAATATAAACTATTTGGACATCACTTTAAGTAAGACAACTAGTGGTTTTAAATCTAACATTTTTCGTAAGGAAACGTGGTGTAATAGTTATTTGCAATTCAACAGCCAACATCCCCTACACCAAAAGAAAAGTATAGTTAAGGGTCAAGCTGTAAGGATTGCACGAATGACTTCACAAAAACAAGACTTGGAGAAAGAGTTCTCCTTTTTATTGGAAAAATTTATAGAAAGGGGGTATCCAATACAATTTGTAGGTGACATTTTAACAGAAGTATATCAGGGTTGGGGTATAAAATTTAAACCATTATTAGGTGAAAAATTTATCCCCAACAACACGAATACTGATGAAAATATTGATTATAAAAGTGCGTGTATAGTTGAATACAACGGCTTCTCAGATTGTTTTACTGGGATTATAAAAAATAATTGGAGTATTTTTAAAACTAATAAAGAAATCTACGAAGTGGTTGGTAAAAAACCAAATTTTACATATAAAACTGCAAAAAACTTCAAAAGAATCTTTGAGGCCGAGACAAAAAATAACGACCAAAAGAAAGGTACCACAAAATGTGGTAGATGCAGGCAGTGTGCATATATTAATCCATTAGTAGAAATCACACTTAAGAATGGTTTAAAAAGTAAGATTATATTCTGTAAAGGTAACTGCAGGAGCAAGATGTTGGTATATTTGGCTATTTGTTCTAAATGTGATTCGTTTTACGTGGGTAAGACCGAGAGGACTCTCAGAGAGAGAATTTACGAACATACCCACGATATTTAAAGGAGAAAGGAGACAAATGCTTTGTTTAAACATTCTTTGGAATGTGAAAGTTTTACAGATTTTAAGTTTGGAATTTTGGAAATTATCAAAATGGACACTGGGGGGGTAATATTAAAAACGTTTTATTGCAGAAAGAAATAAGATGGCAATTATTGTTAAGATCAAATACCCCTCCAGGGCTCAATGAATATATAAGTATTAAACCCATACTAATAGATAAGGCCTCAAGGATCTAAAAGTTAAATTAATAAATAAGCATAAAAATATGTACAATTCAAGTATACAATTTTAAGAAAGGTATATATAATATACATTTTTCATCTAAAATAAATATGGCATCATGGGTGATACAATATTCAATTCCATTCCACACTGCCTTTTGCATCAGTGTTTTCGGACAAATAATATATAAATTAATTTTATAAGTAACACAAGAATTATGTAAATCATGCACCGGTGTTTATGTCACAGTAATTTTAACTTTATATTTTACTTTTAATATTGTTATGTTCTTTAGTGAGATTTTCCTGTTTTAAACAATGAAAATTCAGAACAGTATTTTGATAATTTTAATATTTTTATTTGATATATATGTTGAACATTTTTTAATATTTAAATGATAAAAGTTTTTTTTCAAACTATCATATAAATAGAAAAGAAAATCACTCAAAATACAATGAGAATTTAATACACTATATAATAGGTATTATTAAGAAGGGTGACATTTTTATTAGAAATTTTAATGAACAGATTTATAAGGTATTACATGAATTATATTTCATATTTATAAATCATATGAAGGTTAAAAGTATGAAATGATTGTAAATTTGTTATTTTCTAAAACAAGTTCCTATAAATGACCTCTGTAAATATTGTTAGTAATTTATTTATTCAAACCTATATGTATATATTTAATTATTTATTATGTGAACATGTATTTATATTGTTTATTACACATTTACATCATATTATATATTACAAACAAAAACAGAAGAGGGTGTAATTAATTTAATCTGTGCATTAATTTGCCTTGTATGGAAAAGAAAGGAAAGAAATTTCTGAAAAGCAGAACGCAAAGCATTTAGAAAAGTATGTTTTTCAAAGATTTTTGTTTACATACACTTCCTGTTCTTTGTGGCATGACCATACAAGGAAGAGATGCATTTACGGAGTACTTGTGTCATAATTGCTCCAATTCACAGATTTAATTAATTATTAATTACAATAATTATGTAGTAAATTGTTTAAACCAAGAATATAAAAAAGAGAGGGACTGTGTATTTATTATTCTGATGAAGTCTGCTTGCAGCAGACGATAGCGCTGAATCTACTGAATTTTACTTTTTGTTTATTAAAGAAGATTGTGGTCTGAACACGCGGAGTTTTACTTTTATGGTCTATAGGTGAGTGGTGTCTTTTTTGGTGGGGAGAGATGGATATGTCAGTTTTGCATATGTACAGTAGGTGTGATTTTTTTCATATTGTATTGTATGTGAAGTATGGTCTTTGTTTTCATTTTCTTTTTTGTTGTTGTTGTTGTATTATTTAACATTTCCAAATTAAACTAAGTATAGGTTTAGGTTCAGAGTTTTAGTTTGATGAAGGTGCTTTTGTGGTCTCAGTAACTCATTTGTGTATGCAGTGTATTTTTCAAATTGAAGTGACTGGGAACTGCAGTCAGTGTTTCAGTTTATTATTATTATTGTTAGTAGTAGTAGCAGTATTTAATTTTATTTATTTGTTCATTCCTATTAAAGACATATTTGTATTTAGCTGTGTTTTAACTAGGCCAGAGTAATTTTGGAGTATCACCTTTTCTTTTTTGTGTGTCCAGAATAAAATCTATTTATTTTAGCCTATAGCATGTATTGCAAATAAGGTGGGTTTGGGTGATTTTAGGTAGCTTTGGTAAACAACAGGGGAGTACATAAACTGGTGGTGACTGGCCAAGAATGCAGATAAATGCTGATGATACACAGAATACAGAGATATAAAACCTTATCTATACAGTGTGTAACTTTCATGTTTTATCACACCATTTATATCTGGTGCACTGCTAGGATAAAAACAAATATAGAGGGACATTTCTCTACATTGATTTTAAATATCAGTTTTCTCAAAGATTTCTATGACTTCAAAATGGCATTCATTTTTATAGCCACATCAGTTTAGTACTTTATTATTACAGTAGAATGAAACATGTTTACAGGCAACTCACTAATATTGACTTTTAACATATTTGAAACTTATTTCACTCTTTTAATGCTTTTAAGTTTGCTTTCATAACAGTCTTCCAAATCTCAAAAAAATGTATGGGGGTCATTGGACTGCAATGATGATGTTGATGTACTAAGCACTTCATCCTTTGATAACTGATTTGGCAGTTCACCTAGGCCCTCCTTTTTTGACCCCTTCTTTAGGATTGCCTCTTAGTACACCTGCTGGGATATCTGTCTGGCATTGCTCTGTAGACACCATAATCACAGTTTCTGCAATCAACATGACCAGTAGGAAGCATGTCTGCTCTGCACTGATGTATCATGTTTCTTCTAAACTATTTTTCCATGCACAGTGTAATCCACAAACATTTTAGCTGTGCACATTGCTTTAAAATAGCAACACATGTTTGCTTCTGACTGGGCCTTAGCAAATTGATTCCCTGTTTTCTGCTCTCCATGAGAACAAGCATAGTACATTGATCATAATAGAATTTATTTGTCTGATGTTTTTTAATTCAGACTGTTTTGCACATGTGTTTAATCTTCAGGATTATATAAAGAATCACATGATAGAACTCTCCCTTTTAATGCATGAGTCCTCAGTAACTGAGCAGGTGACAGTCCAACAGCTTGCAGCAAAGTATTTCTGTGTTCCAATAAAGGTAGTTCAACTCTACCTAACAATCCCTGTTAATGCTCTATGATTTATTCACTAGGCTTTTGACAGTTTAAACAGCCTCACTGACTTAATCATTCAATTGTGCATAGTTAGGACTACATGTAACATGCTGAAATTTCCATTGTTCTGAAAATCTTAATACTTCTGTACTTTCCTGCTGTGGTTCATTATATTACAATACCACATCTTGAATCCCATGCCTAGAATTAATACTCTGAGTCATAACACTCTCATTATATTGGTTAATTTATTTTAAAACAAGCCTTTTTATTAATGTTAAAACAAAGATTGTACAAACTTGTTTAAAGATAAATAGAATAAAAAACATAACTATTTACAGATGTCCACAACAAAATCAAACATAAAAAACTAAATCAGTAAAATTTATCAAGTAAATCATTTAATTTTGACCATAATCTAAGTTGGTGAGTAATATTCAAAGTTCTCATTTTGCAGTTGACATTCTTTTTTACAGACATTTTTTGCAACATTAATGAATTCAGTGAAAGAAAGAATAGTTTTATATTTCCAATTCTTTTGTGACAATTTTTCTTGCTATAGCTAAAATAGACCAAAGGAGAGGCACCTGCACGCTAGGAATGGAATTTGGAACTGGAGCATTAAAGAAATGATATAATTATCTGTCCACAAAGCTTGGGAAAAAATTCTAAATTCAACCCAAAAAGGAGATACCCCCAGATTCACGAATCCTCCGTGTAAGACTTAATAAGTCTTACTCGGAGGTTGCAGTTGAACGGTATGACATCAGCGTGTCATGAATATGCATGAGGGCATGCTGACTCAACCGTAAGTCTTACACTGACCGTGTAAGAAAGCAGGGGGTGTGTCCAACTGCTGAGCAGTCTAAATGTCCACTCCCCTGCAAGTGTTCAACATAAAAGCAAATAAAGAAGAGCGAGTCCGCTCAAATGTCCCTGCACCCAACACGTCACTGTCTGATATTGTAAGCCCCCATCGCAGTTCTAAAACGCATAACATCAATTTTTTTAAATTCCCAAAATAGCTGCCCGTATTTGCGTGTGTGTGCGCGGGTGTGCCCATTGCTTAGCTACAGTTAGCAATTCTGACATGGAAGAGCATAAGAAAGAATGTTTATGCAAATCACACCAAATAGCAATAGCATAACAGTAGAGTGTTCACACAAAGAAGAGGCATTCACGATTCGAGTCCCACCACTCCCTTTCGTATTTATTTTTTAAAGCAGTATATGGATTAATACCTAACAAATATGTTTAAACATAACTAAAAAGCAGTGAAATGGCCAATGTATCAGTGAACAAAATAAATATTTTAAAGGATCCCAATATAAAATTGCCTGCAGTTAAGCAGCGCTTCACCCAGTGCAATAGAGTTGCCCATAGTTCAATAGCGCTTTACCCAGTGCAATAGAGTTGCCCATAGTTTAATAGCGTTTTACCCAGCACAATGTGTTTGCGCGGACGTGCGAGCTGTGCCAACCAGGGCACCATAGGGCAACGAGGAGCAACATAGAGCAAAGTTGCTTAAATGCAGCCACACCCCCTAGCCTGTCTGGACAGTATGAAAATAAAATGAATGACAAGGTTCGAACCCAGGACATCAGAAGCAAAGTATAGAACCTCTAAGCCATGACAACATAGGGGAAACAGCCACTGTTAACATTCACATACTTACTAATGGTAGTTTAACTATTACTAAGCAGGTCTGCAGTCAGCCAATAATTTTACAAAATGGCCAATCACAAAAAAAGTGCGGGAAATGTGGCATATTTAATACATGCGGGAATATATGCCATAACTGATTGTAGCTCACATCTGCAGTTAGAATGTCTGGTGTCGGAGAGGGAACACACTTCCAGTCAAAATACATGGTTTGGCTCCTTGTCCACCGTCATGAGTCAAGACTCCTGCAGAGCCAGTTCCAAGGGACGGAGTACAAGGCAGAGGCTTGGAACCGGTTAGCTAGTGACCTCACCAGTGCCACAGGCATTCCTCGGACTGGTGAGCAGGTCCACCACCACCATGCAGACCTGAAGAGAAGAAAGCAGAACCACCTTAACCAATGGATGCAAGAGGCCCGTGGGATGCGGGATGCCCCACAACTGAGTATGTAGCCATGGAATGCAGTATGTAAGAATTGATAATGGAGTATGTATAACGGATAGGTATGTCTCAATATCCCTTCATTTACTTTAGAGCTGCAGGTGACCGTGCTGCAAATCAGCAAGCCTATGCTGATAGGCTGCTAAGGCTGCCCCACCAGGCAGGTTAGTGATTATTCTGCATGTACTGTTATATAAAATATGGGAGAGAGCCTGAAAGAAAGTGTTGTAGTCCAATAATACAGCCATAAAATTGCCTGAATAAGTCCTCTGCATGTATTGTCAGATAAAAACTTCAGAGAGGCAGAAAAAGAGTGTAGTAACCCATTAAGAAAGGTAACATATGTCTGGAGTAATATCTCTGCAGGCACTGTCATATAAAATAAGTGAGTGAGCCTGAAATAAGAGTCTGCCATATACACTGTTAAAACAAATAAAGGAGTGAGCCTGTGGAAAAGTGTGTAATGTCATTAATAAAGGTCTAAAACCCGGAGTGTGTCTGTGTCACAGAGTTTGAAATGTTGTTGTACCCTTGCATTATACAAACAGTACTGTTTGAAAAGGTGCTGGCAACCCAGAGTTGTGCAGTCCCATATAAAGTGGGTGATGGAAGTGCTAGTAGCTGTGAAACATATATACAGTCCACAACAGTCAGTTACTGGCTGGCATGAATAAGTAAATGTGGCACACGTGTAGCATGTTATTTTTCACCAGAAATGTGAGTGTGTGTCAAGAAATGCAGGGTTCTGTACAAATTGAAGTGAAAATGTCATGTGAAAACATCCCAGATATGTAGATAAAGAAATATAAATGCAATCAAGAAATATGTAGCAGTAACATCTGCATCCTGGACAGTCAGTATGTCAGATATAGGTCAGGCATATATTTAACTAGCCAAACCCATTACACAACCTAATGTATGGTGGCAAGTGTAATAATACATGTAGAGGATATACACTTGCAGTCACTAGGAATGTAGTGTAGATGAAAAGGTAATTATAAGATGTTAACCGAGGTTTTTTCTACACCCTACTGTATGCGCATAAACCATAAAATTCCACACCTCAATGGGTATGTGTAATCTTAAATATTTGTTGGGACATATATCCTATTATTCTATAAATATTTGCATTCACATTGATGCATGTGCCCTGTTTAAACACCACAATCATGGTGGCCTGTTGCTACCAAACATCCCTGCAGTCTGTTGGAATATCCACTGTGGTTCAATATATGCATGTGTTATGCTTGCTGTTCAACTGTTGTAACCTTGGTGTGTTGGGTTAATGGGAATATTACTGCATGCTGTTACAACTAATCTGGAATTCTGTTTTGCTTATGTTGTAATTAAACACACCTAATCACAGAACGTATGGGAAGGCCGGTCCCAGCGGTCCCACCTGTCCCTCCTCAGCTGGCGGGTGCACCTGGCACCAGCATGTCTGGTGCCCAGCCCGGGCTCCCCTCCTCCGTTGGTCCTGTGCCACCTTCGGGTGGAAGCACTGCAGGGGATGGGGCTCATCCCCCCATGCAAGCATGGGCAGAGAAGGGCCACCTGTCACCCTTCGAAGGGTCTGGGTTGTGGTGCGTAGGGAAATCCAGCGTTCAGTCGCTGATTCCCTATGCCAGCTCAGGCGAGAGTGGCGCATCTCACGGGTGAGCCTGCCCATCCTACACAGCCCCCAGCACAGCCACCCTCGGGGCTGTGAAGGTTCAGTGGTGACTGCCCATGGGTGGGGATTTCAGTTCCACTGTTACCATCTGTGGGCTCATGGGTTTGCGATTTCCAAACATCCGACCCCGTCAATTGTGTTCACCCACCCCATGTGTCATACACCGCCCCTGTATGCGTCTTGTCTGTCTTGTCTGTTTACCTTCCCAACCTACCTCCCCGGATGTACCTACTTCCTCTACCTCACTTCCCACTCTCACCTGAAAAAAAAAAAAAAAGGGCAATCTGTACCCACAAAAAAATTATGCCCCATACATAGCTGCCAATTTCACACACATGTCCATTGGACATGTAAGCTGATAATTAGAATTGGCAGTACAACATACTTTGTTGTCCTCACCCCTCTCCCAGGGGTGGAAGGTTTCAAATTTCACTCCAAATTCATTGCATATGCACAGCTGTTGCTGTTAAAGAAATGGGCAGCTATGGACCTTCCCTACACCCATCCTGCACATCCCAAGCTTGTTTACCTACTGTCTGTCCTTCTTTGTGCCCCCTTTATCACCACTTTCCTATCTCCCTATTTTCTTTTCTTTAAAAGAAATTAATGTGGGAGTTAGTGGGTGTAAGCACTTTTAAGCGGTAGTAAGTGGATTTAAGTGAGTGTGCACATGTGTGCGCTTAGCTAAGCGTCACTAAGCATCACGCAAACCCGCTTACAACTGCTTAAAAGTGCCTTAGTCACTCTATGGCAGGGCCTTTGTTCTGCTGAACAGCAAAAGAAAAAGCCTCTGCCAGTCTTGAATCCCAGACCATTGACACAATAGACTGCATGAATTACCACCAAGCCACAGCAGATATACAAATAACTTGCTTCTCACATAAATATATCATGCATTACAATGAATGTAAATGGAGAATAGGAATGGTATAACACAAATCCTGTTCTGTGGGTCTTGTGGAATTGCATGACATGACTGTGAAAGGAGAATCAGCCATCCTAGCAGGGAATAATGTTACAGTAGCACCTTACAAACACCGCACAGTATCAGACCAGGATAAATACTGGCAAAGGTGAATAGGGCAGAGGCAGACTCCCCAACTGTAAATGATTTACAGGGATGTTCCTGATTTGTAAACCAATGTTAGCTGTTCCCGACTGAATTACTCCGAAAAGTACTAACTGTAGGCAGACAAGTGTGGAATTACACGTAGTGCATAATGTCAATAGGTGAGAGTAGACACTGCATGCATGTCTGAAAAGGTGTACTTATACATATGCTCTGATTCCCAAGAAAGTCTCAACTGCAATATGTCAGTAATATATTGTAGGTGTATCTCACTTATATGTACCTTTCACTGAGGTTGTTCAAATATATACCTGAGAGTATGTGAGGCCTGGCAGAGGCAGGAACACACTCTGCAAATAGCTTTGGAAGGAGTTCCACAAGCATGCCCTTATGTAGGAGTACAACACAGAAATATCACAGGATGTAGCCATGTACTGCTAGTAAACAACTGTGACAATGCCAATGTGCCACTGCTGAAAAGACTGGTGTGGTGCACAAAGTATACCAGGCTAACCTCTAGCTACCATCTGGATATGTCCACAGGTGTGAGCTACACAGACAGACTACTTGCTTTGATAGACTAACAGGTACACAGCAACCCTATATGTTCAGCAAGATAAACCTCACATGATGATAAAAAATGCTCTTTGCAGTTCTGCACCCCTACCCAAACATACAACACACCTGTGTATTCAGGCAAAAACCAGGGTGTAGGTAGGCATGCTCAGTACTGAAATATGTCCAGTTGTGTTGAGCAGCCTGTGCTAATGTCAACAAAAAACAGACCACAAACTGTGCAGAAGTGAGTAACGTAATAAGTACAGTATAGCAGTTCACAAACACTGCATGTGCTACAGGAATACAGTGCAATAACCACATTTGTATGGCAGTTAATTGTGTAAGTGAGAAAAAAGTACATACTCCCATGTATCCTGTGTTAGCATTTGGAGGGGTGCGTACATGTCTACACTGAGATGTGTGTACTGGAAGCAGCAACATTCAGGTTTGAGTACAACATGCATATAACTGGCTACAACCCTAGTATCAGATAAGAGACATATACCAACCTTCAGACTGACACAATGGTGTCCAGAGCAAACAAGCGTGGGCCCCACCTTGGAAAGCTGAAAGGGCTATGCCTACCTAACCTAGAATTTTATAGCAGTGGGCTGCAATCACAGTGAGTAATGCAATCACCAAACAGCAGGCTGCTGCAATTACTGAATGGTGGGCAGCAATTTGTGCAGAGGCTGTCACATGCACAAGTGCAGATACCTAGAAAAGCAGGCTGTACCTGCAGTCCACACATGCAATTATATCATTGCAGGTGCTGTGAGATAGTGAGTGAGAGAGAGAGAGACACGAACACAGACACAGATTGAGACAGAGACAGAACAGAGTGAGAAACTGAGACAGAAAGTTAAATAGAGGGCGAAAACCCAAAACAAACCACCAATAAAAAAAAACTACAAAACCATAACACACGGAGCAGGGAAATACAAAGGTAAGGTATGTAACTCACATGTATGTGTTGGCATGTAGTAGACACTGCAAATCATCCATGTGTGGCAGCAGTATGTATCTATCTGTATCTGCACATGTGCATAGGGCAAGGGACATACTGCAACTGTTGGTGAGGGGTGGACAGATATCTGTCAGTGAAGGTTGATATGTGCATATATCCATGTTGGTCGTAGTGTGTGGCCTAGAAAATAGGATGCAGTGCTCAGGAGCGGCCTTAGGTCAACTGGTGCCCTAGGCAAAAGGGCTCCACGGCACCCCCTACCACACTTCCTGGTGCCCCCATCCTTGTCTTAATACACCACATAAATAGGGGAAAAGCATCCCTGATGGAGCAGCGCCCTAGGCGGCCGCCCAGTTGGCCTATGCCTAAGGCCAGCTATGGTAGTGTTGATATATGTCATATGGAAGTATAGGGTAGAGTTCCCCTGTACTCATCACAATGCCCTGTGTGGTATGTACTTCACATGACAACTACACCAGGTGAACAGGCCACAGACATACCTCCCAAAGGGTAATACTGGCCGCAAACAGATGCCCTATGCAGACTGACTCACAAAACCACAACTACACTGTATTGCATACTGGCCACACAGAGGTGACCTCTGCCGGACATACAGAGGTATGTCACACCCATAGCTGGGTGACAACCACCATGGCAACATATCACAATCCCTCCGGGATACACGTTCTAGGGCCCTAAACCTTGTCATCACACTAAACAGCACATGCTGGAGGGATAGGTTCCCACCTCAGAGATATGCCATACACCAGAATAGACCACATAGCAATAGCAAACAAGGCTCCTCCTTAGCAGTTGTTATAAATACCCCTGATGATTGTGTGGGAAATTGGTAATACACACCAGGAAACACCTCTGTGTGTGATTCTGGTTGGCAGGGGCAAGTGAAATCAAAGTACATGTGTGTCAAAGGCCAGGGTAGCATATGGCTAGGTTGCCATAGGCCCTAGGGCCAATAGCATATTACCTACCTATGACACTATGCACTCACACATGTACTTAATGCAATAGCTGCTATGTGAGGTTGAATAAGTGTAATGCTGAATCCGTGCAAGGTCTGTGAAGGTGTGATAGCTTAGTGAGACATTGTATCTGACATGGTAGTGCCTATCCTAGCTGTGAGGATAGCAACTGATGTGTAATGTACTGTTAGGCAGACATAGTAGTACGGCATATGATGTGACGTAGTTCTCCATTGATGAATGTGGTGCTAAAGCAATACATGTATGCTTAGTGAGTGGTACTGCTGGTGACTCCATCACCAATATGAACTGTAGTACTACCTGAAGCTGTAGGCCTAAACAGCACAGTATGGTGTGTGTTCACATTGCTTGTAAACACTGTCATGTGTGTTTCCTGTAGTCTGCACAGAGGACAGAATGCAGGCATAAGGGTGTGTAAGTAGTGGCACACAGTACCGTATGGTACACAGGTAATGCTCATCTGTGTTGGCATACAGTGGTGCAATGTATGTTTGTCTGATGTGTGTGTAATTATGCCTGTACAATGGCTGCAATCATATGTGTGTTACAGGGTAAACATGTGTATCCAGCAACATATATACTCTGTTACAGCAGTATGCCACCTATAGTAACAACTGTACACATCTGTTAGGCAGGGCTATGGCATCAATGACTAGGGTGGTTGATTGGTACTACTGTACCTGTACTTTACATCCATTGCAATGGATGACATCTCTGTTCGTGCATTGGTGTGATATACACCCCTGTCTTGAAGTTGTGCAATGTATCACAAACAGTGTGTCGGGTACTGTTGTATAGTGGTGTGATATATAGAGTGTGCCAGGCAGTGTTAGTTAGTTGTGGCCTGAGAACCAATAAGTGGTATTGAACGTGTGTAACCTCTGACAGACAATAGGATGGTATATATGTCAGTAAAGTGATATCTGTGGGTAAAGGTGTAAAGTGTGCCACAGGACACTCTCACACATATTGTTCATATCTTTTTCAGCCAGATGGCCCCCTGGGGTGACATGCTTGACATGCTGCATAGCTTCCCTATGGACAGCTTGCACCGGTCACTCTTGGACCTTTGAATACTGGCTAGGGCACTTGCTGCCACCATACTGCCTTATTTAAGCGGGGCTCAAAGGACAGAACCACCTCCACTGACATTACAGAGTACACGACACTGAGGGTAATACTGCTCAACACCAGATATATTACCCTCAAATTGCGCCCACTCAGGAATCTCCTCAGTATGGAGGATAGCAATATCTGTGCACTAACAGACAAATGGTTTAGGCTCCCACATGCACACCAGCACTACCAGGTTGTATTTCGTACCATGCTTTCTGACCACATAACTCGGAATGGCCAACACAAATAGGGGGAGTATCCATATACATCACAGATACACATACCTCCGGGTTGGTAGCACTGCACAATGCATCACAGACCATACATATGCACCTAACATTGTGCAAATCTGCCTTTTGGTTTGTTGCCTGCTACAGACCACACTCCCCAACACAGCAACCTCACTCAGCTTTCCTGGGAACATTGGACAATATGAAGGTCTCCCCAAACACCATTATATTGGGTGACGTCAAATACCCACACATTGACTTTAGATAGTACTCAGGCCCCAACAACCTCACCCAACAGTTGCTACTATTTCTAAACTCATATGCTATGGCATAACCGGTCACCACACCCACAAGAGGGGACAACATATTGGACATGATCATCACCGACATGGGGACTCTATGTTCCACACCTGCGATATACCCCTCATTGGTAAAGGCAGAACATACTTTATCTCACTGGACATCCATATCCCATCCCCACACCCATCCTGGGTAATCTTGGTGAACTTCCCAAATGCAATCGTCACACTCCTCCAAACCACGGTGGTATCCTTCACAGACCCTGGGTCAGTGGTAAGTATGGCTCAGACTGCTGAATCCTTTACATACACATTCTATGGACACCTAGTGGACCGCATGGATCGTTACATCCAAAATAACAACTGGACTCACTCCTCCAATGGCAGTGGACCTGTCTGGTAGACCCCAGCCATTAATATGCTTTACAACAAATGGAGGAAGCTACTACATGTTAGAGCATAATCCCAGACAGGGAAGGCATCTGT
This sequence comes from Protopterus annectens, assembly GCF_019279795.1. Lineage (NCBI taxonomy): Eukaryota > Metazoa > Chordata > Ceratodontiformes > Protopteridae > Protopterus > Protopterus annectens. The sequence goes on along the minus strand of NC_056729.1, from coordinate 250,061,643 downwards.
GATCTGTGCTAGCAGACTGCTACAATCACTCGGGTATTTATGGTAGGCACGCTTCTAACGGACAATTGCACCAGACACGTCGGACACTCACAAGGCCTTCTTTAGTTAATTCAGGTACTTGGCTGGGCACTCACTGATATGCTGTGTGTTACTGCATACTGACTAAACATACCCTGAACCCACTGACATTGCCATCATCCTGGCAAACAGGTTCAGTGCAGATGTGTCCCCCCATCCCCCCTAAGGTGGTACTGTCCATACCAACAGAGTGTAACCTCCCAGACATCACGAGTAAACAGGTGAGTGCTGCCCTCCCCACAGCGGACAACACAGCATCAATGGGACCAGACAGTGTCCCAGCCTGTGTCGTACACAGCCTTCATGACAGATGTAACACTCACATTACATCACTGTTTGATATAAGAGTTACTGCAGGATATGTACCCACGGAATGGCGTGCAGCAATAGTGGTCCCGCTCCACTGAATACTGCCACAACAGACCACAGACAATATCAGCCTAAAAGGCTAACTAGCCTGTTCTGCAAAGCTATGGAGTGTATTGTAATGGGACTCATACACATAGACATGGGAAACCTACAGACACTGGGTCCTACACATTACAGCATTGTTGTGGGCAGATCTTGCCTGTTGGACCTGTTCATATTCTTTCAACAGTTACCAGGTCCATCAGTGTTGGGACGGTTGTCCACACAGCCTGCCTGGACCTTGCACAACCCTTCAACACAGTACCCCACTCAGCCATTATGCATAGGCTCACCAGCATCAATATCGACACATATCTGACACAATGGATTGCTACCTGGATCAGGAATAGCACCCACATGCTCAGTGTTGCAGGTGCCATATCTGACTATACACCAGTTACACATGGCATCCCACAAGGCTCAGTCCTGGGACCTCTCTTGTTTATTATATATTTGTGTGATGTACAGGCTATCACAGGAGGGATATGGCTGCCCATGTTCACAGATGACTGCAAACTGGGTGCCATAATCAGCTCTCTTGCTGGCACATGCATACTCATACAGGGTCTTACAGAGATAGGTTGACTGGTGCCTGAGCCATAGCCCATGGCTACATGCCATTAGTTGCATAGTCATCCCCTTTGAGGATGACAAGATGCCCACACATTACCACATAGGTTGTAATCCATTACATACAGTAGTGTTGTTACGTGTTTGGGGACACAACCTGTTCGTACTCTCGCCTTTGACAGTCCTATTGCCATAGTGGTTAGACAGTATGTCTACATAGCCCACCATATACCACATGGTTTCACATGTTGATCACGTGTGGTCATTGTGCCCCTATACTCTTCATGACCATGCTTGGTTACTATGCCACATTTGGGATGTACCTTACCTGACACCTGCATCAACTCTAATGGCCACAAATGTTACTCATCGAGCAGATGTAGGGACTCACACAGATGCCCTGCACAGTTCCGATAGAGTAACTCCAGCTCTACTCAGTCGCTTACCACCTACACGGATGTGTTGTGTGCCTGTAGTTGAAGGCAATATCTGATCCAGACTTACTGGACATGCTCCACCTCAGGATATCCAACTCACTTGGTGCTACACACTCCATGGACATATACCTCAGCACTGCTGTTAAAAGGACATGCTGGGGAAACAGATTATTATCAGAAAGCCTCCTCTCACTCCGGAGTGTAGTCCCAGTTTTGCATAGGCAGAGCCACCTACTGACCACCTACAGGTGACATCTTGACAAGTGGATGGGTGATCGCATGTTTACCCATGGGATATCTTCTAGGTCCCTGCTAGACAGAGGCACAATACACTGAACGTAAATGAGCTATCTTGTGTGACCTACTATTCAAAGGCACAGTGTTCTGATTTGACTGGGTTGCAGAAGCCAAACACACTCTGGCTATGCTTGTACATGCCCTAGGGCATCAACCTCTGAACCTATGATAATTTTCATGATGCACAATGTTTATTGCTGATACTGTTTGCAGGTTTTTATCATCTTTGCTTTCACACTTTATATGATCTGCTTAGATATCTGCAGAACATATTTGCTTATGGCAGGGTTCCACTATATTATGTACATGTATGTTATCATATAAGTGTGTGCACAGGGCAGATTGCTGGGTAGTGAGAGGTTCCTGGGTTAACACATGCAACTGCCTGCTATGTGTGACCCAATGCTGTACTCCAACATGGCCTAAGTGTGTGAGCATGCCCAGTTCAGACTGTCAGTGTTCTGTTGCCTGACATTTGGCTCATGTATTCAAGTGTGTGAGCATGCCCAGTGTGACCTTTCAGTATGTTGCTGTCTGAAGTCCACTACATTTGTTGATGTATGTCTACATGTCCAATATTAACATTTGTACTGTGTGTGTTGAAAGTCAGGTTCTATTTTCTTACTGCAGGACTCACCTTTGTGTCATAACTCAACAGGGATTGTGCTGTGCCTGCAGGGTTTCCATGGAATACTTTGCATAGACTTATCAACATTTCGTCATACATGCTAACCACTGCACTACTGTCATGGTTTAGTGGTTCAGTACTATGACTATAGTGCACAGTATTCTGGGTTTGAGGCCCATTGCCGCTTATATTTTCATACTGAGCAGACCAGACTGCTTAGGGGCCAGTAGAGCAAATATGAGCATGAACACTGACAGTCTGAACTGGGCATGCTCACACACTTAGGCCATGTTGGCTATTTTTCAGCTATGCCCTACCTAGACCCAGCTTGTCCAACGTTGCTCAGTATTAACCATCATTGCTGGACATTGGTCAATATTACTCTACATTGACCACATTTGTAGTAGTTGGTGCGTGCGAATTTGTTTACATTGACTTCATGATGGTAAATGCTGTTTAGCACTGCTATATTGCTTAACACATGGCAATCATTCCTCAGGTGTTGATGCAGGGCTGCCTATGTCGGATGCACATACTACACTCCTTATACATGCTTGAAAGCAGGTAATGTCAACGTAGGCATCCCTTTTACTATATGTGTGGGTCAGAGAAAGGTATAATTTCCAGAGATCCTACTGAGCCAGTGTATGTGCTATGCGTTGCCTCTTTGCCAAGGCCAAAGCATACTTGGCACGCCTCTTTCTGCCTACTGGGGCAGGCTCAGGTTGTTCCTCCTCTGAGTCACGCCCTGCCTGTGATGGCCTTGGCAATGGTGGGGTGCTGTTTGGCCCAGGCCTATGCTGGTCCTGCTGCAGCTGTTTTTGCAGAATCATATTATGTAGCATAGCACATACCATGACAATTTGGGTACATGTAGTTGGTGAGTACTGCAAGGCTCCACCAGATGTGTCCAGGCACCGGAATCGTGACTTGAGCAGCCCAAACACATGCTCGATTACATTTCGTGTTTGTGCGTGTGCCTCATTATGGCGTTCCTGTTCAGGTGTGTGTACGTTTCTGATGGGTGTCATCAGCCACGGCTCCAGTGCATAGCCAGCATCCACCACTAGGTGACCATGTGGGATGTCCCCATTGGCAAATGTCTGGTACAGCTGCATCAGATGCCAGATATGGGAATCATGGTAGCTTCCAGGGCAGCCAGCACACACATTCAGTATTATGCCCTGGGCATCACACACGACCTGGCAGTTGATGGAGGGGAAGCCCTTGCGGTTGAAGTAGGCCCTACCCCACTCACTGGCTGGTGCTTTGATGTGTATGTGCGTGCAGTCTATTGCACCCACTACCTCAGGGTATTCCACTATTTGCTGGAAGAGATGCATATTGCTGGCCAATACCTCACGGGAATTGGGGAAATATACATGATCACCGACATGTGCTGACATGGCATCCAGGAACTGGTGAAGTACCCTGGATGCTGATGCTTGTGATATCCCCATCATATCACCAGTTGGTCTCTGGAAGGTACCTGTTGCTAATATTCTTAGGCCAACACATACCTTAGTTTCCACTGGGATAGGTTCCTCTCTGTTGGTTCTGTGTGTGAGGCGTTGCCTGTACAGCTCAACAATTTGCTGCAGGAGGTCTCTGTCCACTCTATAGCTCTCCACTATCTCCAGCTCATGTAGCCCCTGGTAGGTAACCCTGGGCCTGTACACTCTTCTCCGTCTCCTCACTGTGGGTTGTCCAGCAGCATTTGCATTATCACCACCCTCAGCATGTTGCATATGTCGCCTTATAACAGCAATGGCAGCCCCTAACATTTTTTGTCTCAGTGAAGCCTTTTCAGTTTTCACGTCTATTAGCTTACTGCAGTGTTGCAGTGTCTCTTGAGAGAAACATAATGGACTGTTGTTTGCAGAGTTGTAAGTGCTGGGCTAGTGTTCTGCATGGGTAATTGCCTGATTCTGATTGTTTTCACCTGCTAGCTCTGCTAGTCCTCCCTGGTAACTTCCACTATTTGGTGTTCTTCCTTTTTTACTTACTGTTTCCTCGGGGGGGGGTGCCGTGCACACAAGCGCAAACACGTGCACAGCAGCTAACACGCGCGCACACATGCTTACACGGACTAAAGCTTGCTTATTCTTGTTAAAACGCATGCACACCGGCGCAAACATGCTTACAACTGTTTACACAGCCTTACATATGCTTGCTCAAGCCTACACGCGCGCACACATGTTTACACGCGCGCACATTGTCTTACTCGGGTTTACTGGCACACACACGCGCACATGCATGCTCAGCAAGAAACTTTGGTGTTATCCATGGCATACACCTTCGATTTCTTGACTTTACCTGGCCTACCTGTTGACACACCTCTTTCACTATTATGTAAATGTAAGCTGACACATGACACTCTGCTCCAATGAGCTTCACTCCTTTTCATACATATATGATGTCACCTATCTTCTACTCTGTTACTCACCTTATCCTGCTCCTACACTCCACTGACTGTGCCCATTTGCTATGTAAACTTGCGATTCACTATCCTAACTCTCATTTGCATAGGATTGCCTACTAATGTTTAGTTACATCGCTTAGACTGAGCTTCCCCCCTTAGCAACCTCTACTCGATGGCCATGTTGTCTTCAGCCTGCCATTCCCTTGAATTGTAAATTCATTTTAGCTATAAAATCTACATTTGTGGATCTTAATTATTAATTTTCTGCTTTTTAGGGTGCAGCGCTGCGCTATGGTTAAACCCCGGAGATCGGGATAAAAAAAAGTTATTTTATTTTTAATTTGCATCACTTCCTGTTGCCAATGGCTGTATTTTTGGCCATTGGAATGCTTCCTCCTGTGAGTGCATGCTTTTTTTCCAGCTGACACAGCTCCGTTTTGCTGTTTGCAGAACCGTACTCAGTTATCAACTGAGTACATTTCTGCAAATAACACTACTCCTACTCGGACAGGTTTGGGTTTCCTGGATCACAAATTTACCTCATTTGCATAGCTTTCACCTGCAATTGAGGTAATTTTCATATCCCAACCCTGTCCGTGTAGGACTAGTTTGGAGAGCTCAGTTGCACGCCCCTAACGGCTGTTCCTGGATTGCTCGGTGGATATGTTGGCTTCATGGAGTCTTACTCTACTCTAAGACTCCGTGCAAGCCTTCGTGAATCCGGCCCTTACTGTTTTTACAATCCAATATTATATGAAACCAATGTGCATTAGAGACTTCATTATATGCAGAGTTAAAAAGCTCTGTGAAGAAATATCCACATGTATATTTTCCAATAAAGATAAGAAGTAGATTTTCCTGCAGATTTAAGAATTAAGCATTTATCTTCATCAGAAGAGGCCTTCTCATAAATCTTAGATGAGTAATTCCGAAATAATGAATCTGTGGAACCAAACTATTGATATATATGGTTTATTCTTATTTTACTTGCTATTGATTCTGAAAAAAAAAAAACAATTCAGGTATCTTTGGAATATGTTTGTTTGAAAATCCGTAGAGATTTTGATTTTATCACTAACATATTTTTTTACAAGATTGTATAGTCAATCAATTATTATTTTCTAAACAATGTCTTGCAAAAAGATAATCTATATTATGTGATTTATTTTTGATTAAAAATTGATGCCAAAATATTAACTTTGAATCTCTAAGGTCTAGCATGTTGTTTATATTAAAAGTTCCCAAACAATCCATAGTATTTGATTTGGGAGCAATAAAAACAATAAATCTTTAACTATATTATTAGAATTCATGAATCTTTAAAAATGTATAAGGATATAATCAGTGAAGGGAGTGGAATAGTATTTTTTTTCATTTAAACATAAGTCTTTTAAGATCCAGTAGACATTAATTCCAAATTTAGAGAAAGATTCTACAACATAACTGTTTATTAATCTTTCACAAATGGATTTTCAAGTGGATTGATAAGAAGAACCTAACCATAGAAATAATGAATTGACAATTATGGATTTGTCATATAATTCAAAATTTGGAAAATTTAATCCACCTTCTTGCCAAACTTTAACATGCCAGTCAAAGTATATTTTTGGTTTATTGCAGAACCAGAGAAAATAAAGAAAAATATAATTTAATTTCTTAAAGATTTTTTAAGAGGGAGAATAATTACTGATTGTAGACACAAACATATTTTTGGTAGGATTATCCTTTTTATTAAAGTAAGTCTATGACGTCGCTGTGGTACAGCGGTTAGCGTTGTCGTCTCACAGCAAGAGGTTCTCCAGTTTGATTCATGGCTGGAGCGCCTTCTGTGTGGAGTCTGCATGTCCTCCCCATGGTCGAATGACATTTAAAGACATGCAAGTAGGTGCGTGCGTGAATGGGTGTGCCTTCTTTGAAGCTTAGGCATTGGGCTGGAAACTCAGCACCATAAAAAATCCACTGCCAATCATTAGCGAACCGGAGTTCCACTGTGGCAACCCCTAACTGGGAAAAGCCGAAAGACAATTTTATTTATTAAAGTAAGTCTACCTTCCATTGTAAAAAAACAATTGTTCAAATTAATAATTATTTTAGTAACAGTGTCTATTAAATTATTATAATTTACTGCTATTGAGTCTTTTATAGTAGATTTAATTACAATTCCAATATAATTAATTTGTGAATTGTCCCAAATAAAATTCTTTTAGTTTCTTAAATAATGATTAACTTTTTGTTAGTAAGTAAAGTTCTGTTTTATTAGGGTTAAACATTAAGCCAAGAAATTACTACAGTTAGTTAAATTCTCTATTGAAGCATCACCATCACTGTTTGTTATTAAAATGTCATCTGTAAATAATTGAATTTTACAGGAATAACTTTCATCAGTCGAGAATCCATGAATTGTGCTATTAGATCTAATAAACTTTACAAAAAGTGCAATTGCTAGCTCAAATAATAGAGGTGACAAGGGGCAACTTGGTTTTGTACCTTTTAATATTTCGAAAGACCTAGAAAGAAAACAGCCAATTTTAATAAAAGAGAATAAGTTACTATATAGATTAGTTATAAGATTTATAGAATCTATGGAAAAACTCATATTGTTTTAGTGCTTTGAGCAAATAATTCTAACTAATAAAATCAAAAGCTTTATTTATATCTACACTTATTATAGTTAGTTCTTTTTTGTTGTTTTATTAGACAGTTCTATTAAAGTATTAAACCTAATTATGTTATACTGAACCTTTCTTTGCAGTATAAAAACAGTCTGGTCATCATTTATTAATCCTGGTATAATAAGGTTCAATATTTTTGCAGGAATAGACATAAATATTTTGTAATCAATATTTAATAATGAAATAGGATGGTAGGAGGAACATAAATTAGAATCTTTGGGCTGGATTCACAAAACCTCCATGTAAGACTTAATATGTCTTACTCGGAGGTTGCAGTTGAATGGTATGATGTCAGCATGCCATGCATATTCATGAGGGCATGCTGAATCATACCCGAGTCTAACACGGTCCATGTAGGGAAGTAGGGGGCGTGTCTGATTGCCGAATACAGCAAAGGGACACGCCCCCAAAAGAGTCAGAGTCCTGAAAGTAAACACCCACGAGCGAGTCCGCTGAAATGTCAAGGAACACAACACCACACATCCCCACAGACTAAACCCTACTGAAAATATGTAAAATGTAAAAATAGCAGTTTCCTTTTTTTTTTTATAATTTCCAAAATGTTTGCCCGCATTTGCGCGGGTATGCCCTTCGCTCAACCACAGTTAGCAGATATGACATTGAAAAGCATATAAGATCTACATATGCAAATTAAGCAAAGTAGCAATAGCGTAGTGGTAGAGACGTCGCCCAAAGAATAGGTAGTCATGGTTCGAGCCCCACAACATCCCCCTCCATTTTTCTTTAAATAAGTATGAAACAATTCCCCGATATATATAAATTTAATTTAAGTAAAATGTAATGAAATGGCCCATGTATTTCTGAACAAGTCCTATATTATGTATATATGAAAAGGATCATAATTGCCCGTATCTTAGCAGCGCTTTAACAAGCTTAATATGAGTGCCCATAGCTGAGCAGCGCTTTAACAAGCTTAATGAGTGCTTGTAGCTGAGCAGCACTTTAACAAGCTTAATATGAGTGCCCATAGCTGAGCAGTGCTTTAACAAGCTTAATATGAGTGCCCATAGCTGAGCAGTGCTTTAATAAGCTTAATATGAGTGCCTGTAGCTGAGCAGCACTTTAACAAGCTTAATATGAGTGCCCGTAGCTGGGCAGCACTTTACCCAGCTTAATATGAGTGCTTATGGCTAAATAACGCGTTACCCAGCGTAAGCCATTTGCGCGGAGCTGCGCAGCGCGCCAACCAGCTTACCGTCGGGCGACGTTGGGCAAGCTGTAGCAAAGTCGCCTTTACACAGACACACCTACTAGCCTGTCTAGACAGTAGTAAAATAAAAAAGCAATGGCAAGGATCGAACCCGGGATAGTGTGCACCATAGTCAAAGTACTGGACCACTAAGCCATGACAGTTGTACTGAGAAATACAGTATTACCATACATATAAGAATGAATGAAAATATAACCATGACAAACAGGTTTGCTGTAAGCAGAGAAATATCCAAAATGGCCAATCACAGATAAGTGCGGGAAAACTGGCATATATAAGCCCCATAGGTGGGAATACACACCATAACTGATTGTGGTACCCATTTGCAGTCAGGTTGGCAGGTGCAGGAGAGGGAAATCACTTTAGAGCACAAAGGTGGGGCGTTGAGTCAAAATATATGGTTTGGCTCCTAGTCCATGATCATGAAGCGCAACTCATGCAGGGCTAGGTTCATTGGGGAGCGTATAAGGCAGAGGCGTGGAACTGGTTGGCACATGATCTCACCAGTGCCACAGGGATTCCGAGGACTGGTGAACAGGTCCGTCACCACCATGTGGACCTGAAGCGACGAAAGGAGGACCAACTGAACTGATAGATCCAGGAGGCCCGCCAAATGCCCAATGCCCCACTACTAAGTATCCATGTAATTAAGTATGTAAGAAATGCTATCCTAGCCTATAGTATGGATAGGTATGTTACAATATTCCTTCATTTATATTACAGCTGCAGGTGTTCGTTCCACGAATCGGCAAGACTATGCTGATAGGCTGGTGAGGTTGCGCCACCAGGCAGGTTAGTAATTATTCTGCTGGTATTGTTATAGAATATAAGCTTGTAAATGAGTTCAGTATTGTAACCCAGTAATAAAGGTGAAATAAGCCTAGAAGAAAGATTCTGCTAGTATTGTAAGATTAGATAAGTGATGCAGCCTGAAAAAGAGTATTGCAGTCCAGTAATAAAGATTAAACAAGTCTCAAATAGAGTTTCCACCTGTATTGTAATATCAGATAACTGCTTCAGCCTGAAAATGAGTTTTGTAATCAATCAACAAAGGATAGACAACTGTCAAATACATCCTTGTAAATTCTGCCATATAAAATAAGTGAGTCAACTGGAAAGGATTGTTGTAACCCAGTAATAAATGTTAATAAAGCCTAGAATTAAGTACCATCCTGAAATGTAAATATAAAATAAGTGAGAGAGTGTGAGAAAGAGAGTTTGAAGCTACCAAGAAAGCTGTAATAAGTCTGGAATAAAAGTATACTGCATTCACTACATAATGAAATGAATGAGACAGCCACAATCAAAGAGTTAAATGTCTTTAATAAAGTACAGAACCTGGACTGTGTCCATCCCACAATTTGGATATGTTGCTGTACCCTTGCATTATGGAGATAGTATGGTTGTATGAAATGATGAACATCCACAGTTGTCTAGACCCATATAAATCAAATGTAGCAGGATGCTTTACCTGAACACAGCCAGATATGAACATATATGAATAAAAATGTAATGTATATTAATGTAGCAGTAACATCCCCATCACCAACATTCCTAAGGTTACATACAGGAAACTGCACTAATACATGTAGGGGATATATATCTGCATCTACTAGGAATGTACAGTATATGTATAGGTAGTTTAAGTTGTTAATGTAATATTTCTCCACCCTACCCTATTTTCACAAATTATGCCATTCCACACCAAACTGGGTATGTGTATTCACAATTAATTCCCATGGACATTTGTCCTGTTGGTTTATATATATCTGCATGTACGTTGATGCATGTGCCCTGTTCACATATCCAAACCTGATGGCCTGTTGCCACCAATCAACCCTGCATGCTGTTGGAATGTCCACTGTTGTTCTAAATATGCATGTGTTATGCTTGCTGCTCAATGTTCGGAATTCATGTGGGTTTGGTTAATGGGAATACTGATGCATGCTGTTACAATTAATTTTGAATGGTGTTGTTTGTTACTAACCCAAAATACCATAAAATACTGCTAAACATAGGACAACAGGGAAGGCGGGTTCCAGCAGACCCACCTCTCCCACCTCAGCTGGCAAGTGCACCTGGCACCAGTGCCCAGGCTGGGACCTCCTCCTCCGGTGGCCCTGTGCCACCTTCGGGTGGAAGCGCTGCAGGGGATGGGACCCATCCCCCCTCTGCAAGTGTGGCTGGAGGAGAGCCTCCACTCACCCTCCATAGGGTCCGGTCTGTGGTGCGTAGTGAGGTCAGGCATTCTGTGACTGATCCCCTACGCCAGCTTGAGGTGAGAGTGGTGAAACTCACGGGTGTGCCTGCCCATCCTATCCAGTCCCCAGCACAGCCCTGGCCTGGGCTGTGAAGGTGCAATGGTAACTGTCCATGGGTGGGGATCTCAAATCCACTGTTGCCATCTGTGGGCTCATGGGCTTGCGATATCCAAACATCCGTCCCCGTCAATTGTGTTTACCCCCACATGTGTCATACTCTGCCCCTGTATGTGTCTTGTTTGTCTTGTCTGTTAACCTCCCCAACCTACCTCCCCAAATATACCTACTTCCTGTACCTCACATTCCACTCTCACCTGAAAAAAAATAAAAAAGGGCACTCTGTTCCCACAAAAAAATTACGCCCCATACATAGCTGCCCATTTCGCATACATGTCTGCTGGACATGTAAACTGATAATTACAATTGGCTGTACAACATATTTTGTTGTCCTCACCCCTCTCTCAGGGGTGGAAGGTGTCAAATCTCACCCTAAATTTCTAACATATGTCCAGCTGTTGCTGGTAAAGAATTGGGCAGCTATGGGCCTTCCCTACATCCTTCCTGCACATCCCGAGCTTGTTTTCCTAATGTCCTACCCTCTTTGTGCCCCCTATTTCACCACTTTCCTATTTCCCCATTTTCTTTTCTTTAAAAGAGAATAGCGTGGGTGTTAGCGGGAGTAAGCACTTTTAAGCTGTAGTCAGCAGGTGTGCGCTTGTGTGCGCTTAGCTAAGCGTAGGTAAGCGTCGTGCAAACTTGCGCAAACCCGCTTACAACTGCTTAAAAGTGCCTTAGTCACTCTGTATGACAAGGCCTGTAGTCTGCTCATCAGCAAAATAAAATACCCCTGTCAGTCTCAAACCCAGGACCTTGGAAACACTGCATGAATTACCACTCAGCTACAGCAGATATACATGAACTTGGTGCTGAAAGAAATATATCATGAAATACAAGGAGTGAATGTAAAGGGAAAATAGGAAGGCCATTATACAAAGCTTGTTCTGTGTATCTTTACTGGCAATTCTTGTGGAATTGCATTACATTAGTGTGATAAGAGAAACAGGCATGCTAGTAGGTAATAATGGTACAGTAGCACCTTACAAACCCCACACAGTGTCAGAGCAGGATAAACACCGCCATATTTGAATAGGTAAGAGGGCAGACCTCCCAACTGTGAGTGATTTACAGGGATGTCCCTGATTTGCAAACAAATGTTACCTGTGCCTCACTGACTCCTTGTGAAGAGAGAGAGAGAGAGAGAGAGAACATTGCTAAACGTTGACGTCTATTGCTTTTAGGCCCTATAAGCCAGCAGCCCAACACTTCTCTTATTGTATCTCTGCACACATCCAGTTCCCTGATGTATAGTAGCCCCTGTCCTCCCTCAACCCATCTAGTCCAGGGACTGCCCAGGTGGGTTACAAGTGCACTTCAGCATTTGTCCACTAGATGTCACTCTCTTACCACTATCCTGACTTCAATTCTCTCACCACTGGCTCTCTCTTCAAGCTATAACTTTTCCTGATTTATTCTGTCGCACATATTTTTACCCACTCTATCCTATTAACTATATGTTCCCTGTACTCACCCTTCTGCAACTCCACACTTTACTGATTGGTTCTTGAACTTCTCCTGCTTTCCTTGGCTCTGCTGTTCCTGTTATCATACTGTGTTCCATTGCTTTTCTCTCTCCCCCTCCTCCTCCTCCTCATCATCTCTTTTATAAATCTAACCTGACATATGCTGTATTGCTCCTTCTCCATCTCTCTCCTCTCAAATCCAATTTATAATCTAGCCTGTGATATTATTATTATCCACTGCCTAGCCCTACTCTGGAATCTCTCCTCACCATCTGAACCCACCCATCTACTGGATATTGCTAATTTCTCTACTCCCCATAGCCACTGATTGACAGCTCTTCCGGTCCTTACCTGCCTCCCCCTATCCCTGCTCCTCCCTCCCTCTCCCTGACTATCCTCCTAAACTTATAAAATCCCTCCCAACCTTTGGGCACCATTTTTAAACCTTGCCCGCTTTTGGCTGCTGTGCATTCTTGGCTGGGCATCTACACCTATAGTAAGTACAACTTTTGTATCTATCTGCATTTAATTGTTGTAAATTGTTTAAATATCATCACGCTCCTAATGATAAGCGCGTAATCCGACATAACTTCCTTCTGAGATTTGTCTGTTATATTGAAATGTGCTGCTTATTGATACAGTAATCCATATTCCATTTGTATTCAGCCTTGCCCGTAAGAGCATTATCTGGAACGCCCCATGTCTACGATCATTTACAAAACAGTTGTTTTTGGTTTATTATACGTTGTATAGAACACAAACAGTTGTGTAGGGTTATTGTCTTTTTTATAACCTCTATCCATTGTTGTAAACGCCATAGAGCGTCCGAGTTCATTTGTACTGTAAACCCCAACGTCCATAGACGTAATTTATTAAGGAATGCTTTTCCTCTCTAAATGCTTATGTTATAATTGATAGCGTACTTGATATCACGACATTGTCCTTCATATTTTTGTATGGCTATTTTCAAAAGAGTGTTTCAGCAATATTTAACTTGATTCAAATGTTTAATGCTAATGCTCTTTACAAAAATGTGTTCTATTTTGTTTCTTTTATAACTACGATATTAAACACTTTAGAACAGATTTAATCATACTCTGCACTTGCTAGCTCTCGCACGTGCTTAACAAAGAAGCATTGTATCGTATACTTTAACGCCAACTTGCATACTTGTGCCACTAGGAAGTTTTCAGTTTTCTATTTTGTCCCTCTCAAAGTTTGCATATAGAGGCTGGTAATAGATATTTTGTACCTTTTACATTCCTAGCATACTCTCTACTGAGTGTTAGGCACATTGTATTCTAGGTACTGGGCGCTTGGCACAGTGCATTGCAAGACATAATAATTGAATTATTCCTAAGACTTTTTATAATTCATATTTGTAGAAATTAGAGTTGTTTGCTCTTGTAATAACTTAGCTGCTCCTATTTCCACTACAACTCTTTATAGGTATTAACTTTTGGCAAGGGATTTCTTACCAACATTAGTGAAAAGGGCCACCTAGAAGTGAAAATATAGCATTGTAACCTACTTAATTACTAACTAAACAGGCTGTGTGGCACTGCTCTACAATCAACCACAATTGAAGGCCCATACTTTAGTGTCCAGTATTCTAGTCTAGTAGGTGTTTATATTCTACATGCATATTAGCGACTTTGATTTACATTCTGCCTACATTTAGTATTTGTATAATGCGTACTATACCTCTCCCTTGCTAATGTATTTGGAGTTAACTGAAAGGAAGCTCATATTTGTCTAGTTTTTCTCAGAAGTTGCTTGGTTGGTATAAACTATTGGCTTATAGGTTTTATCTTCAACTCATTTGATACTTTGACTTTTGTTATTGTTTGTTGCAATATATGCTTGATACCTGTAAATTATGACTATTTGAGTTAATGTGCTTCTATATTACTAAACTACAATTCCTCTCTCAACTTTTCTCCTGTTCTTCAGCTGTACCGTCCTGCCCTGAACTACCCACAGTGAATACGCCTGGGTGGACACTTGGCCCAAACTATTCTAACACCAGTTCAACCTGTCGCTCAACCAAGTAAAACAAACTGTACTGAACCAGGCTTCTCCCAGAAGGACTTAAGGATGTATGTGCATCTGCTGCTAAACCTTGAATTTTATTGCTTTTAGGCCCTGCTAGGTGTTCAGTACGCTCCCTTGCCTAATAAGCCAGCAGCCCAACTCTTCTCTTATTGTATCTCTGCACTACCCCCTCATCCAGTTCCCTGATTTATAGTAGCCCCTGTCTTCCCTCAACCCATCTAGTCCAGGGATTGCTCAGGTGGGTTACAAGTGCACTTCAGCATTTGTCCACTAGATGGCACTCTCTTACCACTATCCTGACTTCAATTCTCTCACCACTGGTTCTCTCTTCAAGCTATAACTTTTCCTGATTTATTCTGTCTCACATATTTTTACCCACTCTATCCTATTAACTATATGTTCCCTGTACTCACCCTTCTGCAACTCCACACTTTACTGATTGGTTCTTGATCTTCTCCTGCTCTCCTTGGTTCTACCCACTCCATTTGCCTAGCGGCTCACTCCGCTCCCCTACCCTGCCCCCAAATCTCACCCACCCCCAGCACCTCTTCCTTTATTCTCCCATAACCACACCCACTGCCTTCCCACACCAATCAGTCTCCACCTCACTAGTAACACCCATTCCCTTTTCCCGCTCAAATTATGCAACCCTCCTTACCTATTGGATCCCATCAATCCAATTAGGCCTCATCATCCTCTCCACAACCACTCCCTACTATACCCACACTAATCCCTCACTTAACTCTTCACCCCTCCCCCTCCATTAGGAACATACTAGCTACTCTAGATATATCCTCTCTTGACCACTAACACTATACAAAAATAGTAACCCTAAGAAGCCTATTCCATCATGCTCTCTATACACTCACAAATCTCCTGTCTACTATCTGTACTTCTCAACCTATCCTATCTTTACTACCTCACCCAGCCCCACACTCCATACCATTCACACTCCTTCCATGTAACTAAACATCTTACCTACTCTCTACCACATTCTTGCACCCCAATCTCCCCCACCTTTATCCTATAACAAACATCCTACTTTTTCCATACAAACTTATCACCACACATAAACCTTCAACCCCACTGATAACTAGCAAACCCTTAAAAATTTCACCCGAATCCAGCCTACACTCCAAACTGTGCTATTACCTCTCTAACCCAATCTCATATCAGATCTGCAGTCTACTATCAGGTGACATCCATCCCAACCCTGGCCCACCCAACTCATCCACTACAGACAAGTCCATATTACTTACTTCTTTAAATTCCCAAAGTATAGTTAATAAAATCCCAAACCTCCATGCCTGGCTAATTCATAACAAACCTGACATCCTTTCCATCTCAGAAACATGGCTAAAACCCCATATAAAAGACTCTGAAATTACACCACCAAATTACTCTATCATTAGAAAAGATAGATCCCACAAAAAAGGGGGAGGAGTAGCTCTCCTATACTCATCCTCCTTATTAGTCACTCCCTATAATAAGCCTACT